>NW_027255640.1:0-15206 GCF_003086295.3 Arachis hypogaea
GATCCCACAGGGATGAAGGATTGAGCATTTTAGTTTAGTGGTTGTTTAGTCAAGCGAATCAAGATTTGGTTGAGAATTTGATTAACAGAATTTAAATGCATGGAAAGTAAAGAATGGGTAAATTGCATGAAATTAAAGAGAACTGAAATTTAAAGTGCTGAATCTTAAAGAACAAGAAATTAAATTGCAGAATCTTAAATTGCAAGAAATGTAAATGGCTTGAATTATAAAGGGAATTGGGAATTGGATTTGCAGAAATTAAACAAGGAAAAGTAAATTGCAACAAACAGAGAAGTAGAAGATAACTTGGATTGAATCGGATCTAAAAACAGAAATGTAAATGAGATTGAAAAGCATTAAACAGAGAATGTAAAATTGGAATTCAGATCTCAGGACCCAAGAGACTAGATAACCAAGTCTAGATCTCAATGCCTTCCTAGATCCACCAAGAACAATTGCAAAGGAAATGAAGATTGCAGAGAAAGTAGATGAAGAAGCAATTAACCGAAACGGAAATTCAATTGTGCAGTAAAATTAAACAAGATCCCAAGGTGAGATTGAAACAGAAGTTCTTCAATTCTCCACCCAAGATCCGAAGCAAGAAAAGTAAAGAGTATTCGAGCAAGAACAAGGAAGAAGAGAGATCAATTCTCCTCCCAAATTCCCTTGAATTAAAAACAACAATGCTAAAATTCAAAGTGAGCTCTCTACTAAGTGCCCTCAATCCAAAACCGAAAAGAAAAACTCCCTAAAACTTAAATCCTATGTTATTTATACACTTTCTTCAATTGGTCTTCAAGCCTTGAATTGGGCCTTTGCTCGTGATGGAATTGGGTAGATAGAGGCCTTGGTTGATTGCTCTTGGAGTTGGGGAGAGAACCAAAGTGAACCGGGTTTGGAATCATGAAAGCTTGAGTAAAAGTTTGAGTAAAAGTTTGAGGCAAACTTTTACTCAAACTTTTCATATCAGTCACCCATCCTTGCTGCTACCAACGTTTGGGCCAAAGTTTGGGGTTGGCTCCCCCTTGCACACTCATGGCGCCAACGTTTGCCAAAAGTTTGAGGCAAACGTTGGTGCAAACTTTTGCTCTCCAGGGTGTGTTGTTCATGGCGCCAACGTTTGCCAAAAAGTTTGAGGCAAACGTTGGCGCAAACTTTTGCTCTCCAGGGTGTTGATTTGTGATGCCAATGTTTGCCAAAAAGTTTGAGGCAAACTTTTGGTCAAGCTTTTCTCCCAAAAGTTTGCGCAAAAGTTTGAGGCAAACTTTTGGTCAAGCTTTTCTCCCAAAAGTTTACGCAAAAGTTTGAGGCAAACTTTTGGTCAAGCTTTTTGCTCCCTGGTTCATTTTCACTTATTCCAAAAGTTTGAGCTAAAGTTTGAGGCAAACTTTTGCTGAAACTTTTTATCCTCTCTTCCTCCTAGCCATTCCTTCTTGCTTCAACCTTTCTCCAAGCTTTCTTCACCTATCATTAATCAACCAACCACATCAAAGCTATGCTCAAAATCATGAGATATTCATTCTTTCATAATATGTGACAATTATAGCATAAAACCTCATGAAATTGCATTAATTCATCTATGGTTGATTAAATCAAAGGAAACATGAAAATCTACCCAATTGGCTTGCTTATGGCTCAAGAAAGTGCATAATTCAATTGAAAACAAAAGAAAAAGGCTAGTGAAACTAGGCTAAGATGACTTGTCATCACACCACCAAACTTAAAACTTGCTTGTCCCCAAGCAAGAAAGGACTTATGCTCAACGGTTCTTTCAATTAAGACGGATTGAAGAATAACTTGTCAGCTCCTGTGAGTGAAGTGATTAAGTGACAGTGGGCTGAACTCTAAATCATATGCTCATGCAAGGGCTTCAGTGCTCACTAGTCCCTACATCTTGGGAGTCT
The DNA here is from genome assembly GCF_003086295.3 of Arachis hypogaea. Lineage (NCBI taxonomy): Eukaryota > Viridiplantae > Streptophyta > Magnoliopsida > Fabales > Fabaceae > Arachis > Arachis hypogaea. The sequence goes on from NW_027255640.1 coordinate 1,905, forward strand.
TAGGTCTTAGGATTTCCATCCAAATGGTATCATGGAGATCTCTTTATATGTAATCACCTTGAAGCAGCTTATAGTTTTTTTTTTTTGCTTTGGCCTTGACTTTAAGTGTCATGTCTCAAAGCGGCTCTTTAGATAAGCTTTCAATCAATACTCCTAAACCAGTTGGTTTTAAGGTATTAGGTGTTAAAGCACCCCTAAGGATTTACTTGCTCAAGCCTCTTTCTTTGACACAATTCGACCACAAGCATTTACTAGGCTAACAACTCTTTGAGTTATTGTTTCTTCTTTCTTTTGCCTAGTAATTGATGCTCAGAGCCTTGGGCCATGTTCTTTTTGCTTTTGTATTTTCTTTATTTTCTTTTGTTTTGTTTGCTGCTTCTTGGATCAATAAATTTTTGAGAATCTCCACCATACTTCTTTGAACTTCATGTCCTGCCTATGAGCTCTCATGCAAGTTTTTATAAGCATGCAACCTCAATACATAATCACACAACTAGAGCCACCACTTCTCCTAATCTTTTGCTTGCCTCAAAATTGTTTAATTCCTCAATCCTTCTTTTCAAAGAACTTTCATGTGATGCATTTTTTGACATATTGAGTGCAAACAAGTTTTGGAGAGTATAGTGTTGTAAATGATCAAACATCTCAATTATTGAATTGCAAAAAAAAACTATACTATGCAGTCAGACAGGGGTATTATGTAACTTTCAATTTAGCAGCATCTGATACAAAATAATCACTGAACAATACAACCTTTTGGAGTTCGCTTGCCGCCCTCTTCCTCATCATCATCATTGCTAGTCTTCACATTTCTCTTTCATTCCCTTGATTGATGATGCTTAATCTTTCCAAAAGCTTGTATGATGTTCTGTAATGATTTTGAAAGTTGCTTGTTCTCCAAGCACTTGAAAAAAAGAAATGGTTAGCTTGCATGATTTATTTGTGGGTTTTTGAACTTACTTTGGTGTGAGAACACCAAACTTAGTACCTTGCCAATGGTTCCCATGCATCAGATTAACCATGTGTGAAACTCTTTTTTTTCTCTTTTTTTTTTCAAAAGCAATAAAACTGATAACAACAGAATAGTTGATTAGTTTATCTAAATGCTTGAAGCTAGCATAATGCAGAAGGTGAGAATATGTTGTATGATGGAATTTTGGTGGAACACCAAACTTAGAATCCTTCATCCTCCCTTAGATTGTTTTGGTGTGTAACACCAAACTTAGCTTCTTGCAATATAGATAAAACTAATTAACCTTTTTATTGAAACAGATATGAAAAGAAAGTTACCTCCGGTTGGGTTGCCTCCCAACAAGCGCTCTTTTATTGTCACTAGCTTGACATCTTGCTCTTTGATTATGGAGGCTGAAAATCATAGTGCCTCAGCTTTTCTCCTCTTACTGTGAACTTCCTTCCAGTCTCCTCTTTGATGATCTCTAGGTGTTCAAGTGAAAGGACTCGGTTCATAGTGTAGTATTTAGATAATTGTAGAGACACCTTCATTGGTTGGGTGTTTAACACCACTTTATCCCCTGGTGAAAAGCCTTCAGTAGGGATTTTCTTGTTTCTCCACCCTCTTGGCCTCTTCTTCTTTTCTTTCTCAGAAGATAATTGACAAACCCCATTTGTAGGGTTTATCTTGTGCTTGATTTAAGGGATTTTATGACCTTTTACCCACATTTATCCAATAAAATAGCATGGTTTTGTATATTCTCCTTTAATTGTGCTTAAGAGTGAAAACATGCTTTTAGGACCTAAAATAGCTAAATTTAATTCACCTTGATTCTATTAGATGCCTTGATATGTATGTTAAGTGATTTCAGATTTAGGAGGCAAAGATTGGATCAAGGGAATGAAGAAAAAGCATGTAAAGTTGGAGAACTCATGAAGAAATGATGGAACCAAAAAGCTGTCAAGCCTGACCTCTTCGCACTTAATTGACCATAACTTGAGCTACAGAGATCCAAATGATGCGGTTCCAGTTGGGTTGGAAAGCTAACATCCGGGGCTTCGAAATGATATAAATTTTGCCATATGTTGCTTCGCGTTCAGGAGCGCGCACGCGCACTTTGCGCGGGCGCGCCGATTCTGTCCGTGGCCCACTTTAATGAAATCGTCCCCAGCGGTTTTAGGAGCCTTGTGGGCCCAATCCAACTCATTTCTGATGCTATTTAAGTCAAGGATTGAAGAGGGATGAAAAAATCTAGCTACCATTAGCATAGTTTAGTAGTTAGAAGTAGTTTCTAGAGAGAGAAGCTCTCACTTCTCTCTAGAATTAGAATTAGGATTAGGATTAGTTCTTAGATCTAGGTTTTAATATTTGCTTTCTTCTACTTCTACATCTCAATGCCTTGTTGTTACATTCATTCTTCTTCCATTCTTTTATTGTAATTTTCTTTATGTTGTTCTTATGTTTTGTTGTAGATCTACTATTGTTCCTTCCATTTTCTTTCAATTCAATAAGAGGTAATTCATAATAATTGTTCCTCTTTGCTTTTCCATTGTTGATCTCTTGCCTTTGTAGTTAGATCTCTCTTTAATTCTTACAATTTATGTTGTTTACTTTTATTGCCTTTTATGTGTTTGTTGAAATGCCTCTTATAGCTATTAGTTAGATTTTGTTCCTCTTGGCTTAGGTAGAGTAATTAGTGACACTTGAGTTATCTAATTCCTTTGTTGATTGGTAATTGGAGAGATTGCTAATTGGTTTAGAGTACACTAAAGCTAGTCTTTCCTTGGGAGTTGGCTAGGACTTGTGGCTCAAGTCAATTCATCCACTTGACTTTCCTTTATTTAGTAAGGGTTAACTAAGTGGTAGCAATGAACAATTCTCATCACAATTGAGAAGGATAACTAGGATAGGACTTCTAATTTTCATACCTTGCCAAGAGCCTTTTATAGTTGTTAGTTTATTTTCATTGCCATTTACTTTTCATGCTTCTTATCCAAAACCCCAAAATAACTCATAACCAATAACAAGACACTTTATTACAATTCCTAGGGAGAACGACCCGAGGTTTGAATACTTCGGTTATTAATTTTAGGGGTTTGTTACTTGTGACAAACAATCTTTTGTATGAAAGGATTATTGTTGGTTTAGAAACTATACTTGCAACGAGAATTCATTTGTGAAATTCTAAACCATCAAAAAACCCAATCATCAAAATGGCGCCGTTGCCGGGGAGTTGCAATGGTGTTATGTTATTGGTTATTGTATATATGTGAATATTGTGAATATGTTTGCTTTTTGCTTCTTTGTTAGTTTTTAGTTTGTTCTCTTTAGTTGTTCCTATTTTTTTTTTTTTGCCCTCTCTTGCTATCATGAATTCTCATTTTGGCTATGAGTGTGATTACAATTATGTTGTAGGAAATGAGGACTATAATAAAGATGTGTATCAAGGATGGGACACTCAAAGGTGGGAGGAGCCATATGCATATGATCAATCCTCTTGGCAACAACATCCACCAATGCACTATGAAAAGAGCCATTTTATGATGCATACCAATCAAATGGCTATGGTGAATCTCCTTGTGACTTTCAAGAACACCACCATATGCCTATGATCCATATCCTCAACATAACTCCCAACCATACTCACAAGCCTCTCTTCACCAACCACCTTCATATGACCCTAATCCATATCCATCCTACCACAACCTTATGAGCCATATGAACCACACATAGAGCCACCACCACTCCAACATCAACATTTTCAAGAGCTACCCCCTCCATATTATTACCAAGATGAACCACCTCCAATAAATGAAAATTTTCAACCACAAGGTGAATACTACTTTCCACCACAACCTCCCATGGAAGAATACTCATATCCATTGAACCAAGAGCCACATGATCCTAATCATATTATCCAAGAGGAACAATAGTCAAGGGATCATCTCAAGGAAGCATTGGATCAATTTCAAGCAACCATGGAGTGTGTTGTGCAACAAGTGGAAAGAATGGAAAACATAGAACCACCACAATTCTACCAAGAAGAACCACCTTCCTACTATGAACTCTCCCCCCAATTTGATGAACCCTTCCATCCACCCCAACCTCTAATGGATGAAACCCTTGGTGTTCTTGTTCAAGGGCAAGAAGAGATGAAAGGGATGTGCAAATTTCATGGCCGCCTTGGATGCGGTAACAAATCAATTAGCCTCCCAATGCTTGAACACTCAAGGAACTCCCATGGCTACATGTGCAGAATCGAATGAAGAACATAGCATGAAGGAGAGATTGGAAACTCCGGTGGGAAATGAAGGAAGTTGCTTTGTATTGGAACAATTGGAGGAAGCTTTAATTGTTGAAGACAAGGAAGAAGTGGTAGAAGACTTAGGAGATGCGGAGCCTCCATGGGAACATAGAGTTGAAGAAAACCCCTCCAAGATGATCGAAATTGACGCTAGGGAGGAAAGTGCACACCTTTCAAGGCATATTCCATATGAAGACTTGGATGGGATAGAGCAAGGATTGAGTTCCCTTGGTGATGAAGATCAAGCATCAAGTCCTAGTGGTGGAGAATCCTTTGAACTTGAAGAACCTTCTCCGGTTGGATTTGAAAGCGTTGAGGTAAATTTTTTTCACCCTCCTTATTATGATTTGAGTAAAGGAAAAGGTTTAGATAAAATTGTTGAACAAAGGATTGAGATTAAGAGATCTTGTGAAGAGGTGGAAGTCCCTAGAAATAGAAGAACGAGGGTTGGCTATGCTTTGTCAAGATCTTTAGAAGCATCTTTGCCTAGGTTGCCATCTTCACCTTCATTTGAGTGGGTGAAATTCATTTCTATTAGCTTTATTATCCTACTTGAATATGGTTTTCTTGAAACGGATGGCCAACTTAGGAAAGTTTGTGAGATGAAGTGTAAGCGGAAAAGGTTTTGTGGTGGGCGTTGCAAATCAAGACTCATTATGGTTGATGCATCAAACATGAGATATAAAGGTTGGAGTAGTGCTCAAATAGATGGGTCTAGGAGGATTGTTGGGCACTTCATAGAGAATTCATCTTGTTCACCACCCGGATGGACTAATAATGATGATCAACTTCAAGACGGGTGTGAAAATAAAGTGTGGGATCCCGGATTACAAGAAGAGGACCAACTTTTGGAGCCCCAAGCTTGTGAAGAACTCCATCAAGACTTGGCTCAATCCATGAAGAATCTTGGGCACAATGGAGAACCAAGCATTGGTGGGAGTTCCAAGATGAGTACAAGCACAAGCCACCTTGATGATGAGCTCCCCATAAGTCCAACTTAAGGACAATAAACAAAAGTGCTAGGTGGGAGACAACCCACCATGGTAACTTCTTTTCATTTTCTCTTTTTGTAAATATTGGTAAAATTAGTTTAATTTCGTGTTTTGTTTAGTTAGTTGAGTATATTTGGTAGTTTCGTATGTTAAATAAGGTTTTATGTTGTTTTGGTAGCTGTTTGGAGGTTTAGAATGCTTGGATTGGTGCCAAAACATAGAGACAAATTTTGAAAAAAAAAAAAGAAGAGAACCATCCATGCGTACACGCACTTCACGCGTACGCGTACATTGAGCATTTTCGACCATCCACGCGAGCGCGCCATGCACGCGTACGCGTGGATTGAGAAGTTCCACCTTCCAAACCTTGACCCGAGAGTTAGGCCTGCACTGTGCGGAAATTGTGCCTTTGGCACAACTCCACTCGCGCGCACGCGCACATGACGCGTACGCGCCACTCTCGAAATAAGCCATCGACGCCGGCGCGCGCCTGACGATTAGATTTTTCACGGTTTAGAATTTCATAAATGAATTCTCGTTGCAAGTATAGTTTCTTAACCAATCGAAAATCCTTTCATACAAAGATTGTTTGTCACAAGTAACAAACCCCTAAATTTATAACCGAAGTATTCAAACCTCGGGTCGTTCTCCCTAGGATTTACAATAAAGTGTCTTGTTATTGGTTGTGAGTGATATTTGGGGTTTTTAAGATTTTAGACAAGAAATATAAATGGCAAAGAAAATAAACTAACAACTAGCAAAGCTCTTGGCAAGATATGAGAACTAGAAGTCCTATCCTAGTTATCCTCCTCAATTGTGATGACAAATTGTCCATTGCTCCCACTTAGTCAACCTCTAACCATGAAGGAAAGTCAAGTGGATGAATCAATTTGATCCCTCAAGTCCTAATCAACTCCTAAAGGAAAGATTAGCTTTAGAGGTATTCAAATCAATTAGCAACTTCTAATTATCAATCAACAAAAAGATTAGATAACTCAAGAGTCACTAATTACTCAACCAAAGCCAAGAGGAACAAAAGCTACACTAAATTCCTACCAAGCATTTCATCAAACACTTGGGAGGCATGAAAGAAAAGCATAGTAAATTGATAACAAGAATAGAATATAACTACAATTATTGCAAAGAATTAACAACAACAAGCAAAGAAATCACAACTATCATGAATTACCTCAAATTGCATTATTGGAATGAAACTAAAGAACAACAATCTATCCAAAACAAAATGAAGAATTACAATTATAAAAGCACATAACTAGAAAGAGAAAGATGAGAAAATTGAGAATTGATAAAGGAAAATTGAATCAAAGCATGAATTAATCCTAGATCTAAGAAAAGAGATTAACCTAAACCTAATCCTAATTCTAGAGAGAAGTGAGAGCTTCTCTCTCTAGAAACTACTTCTAAAACTAACTAACTATCTAATAATCCCCTAATTAGTCTATGGGTGTGAATGTGTGAATGAATGTTCATCCCCCTTCAATCCTTGGCTCTTATATGCATTTTGGCACCAAAGTTGGTTGCTGAAACCTTCCAAAATCGCCAGGCACGTGTTGCTTTAGTGAGGTCATGTGCCATCATCGGCGCGTGCGCGCATGGTACGCGTGCGCGTCCTTGGCCTGTTCCGCAATGTGCGTGCGAGCGCCTTGTGCGCGTGCGCGTGCTTGGCCGAGATCAACTCTTTGGCTTTTTGTGCTTCCCTCCACTTGTATGCTTCCTTTCTTGCTTCCTTTGATCCATGCCTAGCCTATTTCAACCTGAGATTACTAGCAAACACATCAAGCATCTTGTGGAATCAAAGAGAAACTAGAATTCATCAAAATAAGGCTCAAAAAGCATGTTTTTACACTTAAGCACGAATATGGAAGAGATGACAAAACCATGCTAATTCATAGGCTAAATGTGACAAAAGGTTATCAAAAATACTCTAAATTCAATACAAAACAAACCGTCAAATTGGGGTTTGTCAGCGCCATGCGTGCGTACGTGTGGATCCCCTTTCTTCCATCCACTTCTTTTCTTCTCCTCTTTCCATTTCTTTCCTTCCCCTTTCTTCTTCCCTTCTCCTACCCCTCATCCAACACTTCCAAACACCATGGATAACCATTTATTTTAGTTAGTTAATTAGTTAGTTAGTTAGTTTGTTAGTTAGTTTTAGTTTAGTTTTCATTTTATTTTCTCTCTTTTCATTATAAGTGTTGGATTATTGACTTTGTTTACTACACATTGTTACCTCTTATTGCCTAAATACTATTTTAGCATGAATATTTTTCGATAATCTTTGTTGGACTATTTAATTGAGGTTATATTTTGCTACGTGGTTTTGAGTTTTTCATGCTTACTGATGACAAGTCATCATATACCCATTTTTCAAGCTAATTTCACTTGTTTTATTTGTCTTTATGCACTTTCTTGCATCCTAAGTAAGTAATTTGGAGTGAAAATGCATAACTTCTTTTAAATCAAACAACCACCATGAAATTAATGATAACTCATGAGGTTTAAGCTAATTTTAATTGAATTTTAATTGATTTATAAGCCTTGTGAATTTAGTGATACTTGGAGTGGTTGTTTTGGTTTATTGTAGGTGAAGAAAAGAATAAAAGAGAAAAGCGTGGCCTAAGAAAGCGTGACCCAAGGAGAAGAAAACGTGGTCAAAAGAAGGAGAAGTGTGCCGCATGTAAAGAAGGGAGCAAGCATTGCCCTTCACAAGGGCACACTGCCCTCTAGAAGGGCAACATAAGGGAACAAAGCATGAAAGGCAACTCTGCCCTGCCCACTACAAGGGCAGAGCACGAATCTATGCCTTGGAATCAAGAAGAACAAAACCTTGCCCTGCCCTCCACAAGGGCAGTATCAGGCTCACCAAGGGAAGAAAATCAAAGGAAAATGCCTACAATGCTTGCCACAAGAGTTGAACACGGGACCATGAGGAAGCAAGGAATTAAGCCTCACTTTTGGTACCAAGAAAGCCAAGGAAAATGGGTAGCGTGTGTAGCATCCAAGTTTCGAACTCGGGACGTCAAAGGGGAAACACTGCCCTGCCCTCCGCGAGGGCAGGGCAGCATTTTGTTGTGGCACAATTCTGGCGCACCAAGGCACCATTCTGGCGCACCGCAGCATCATCTGGCAGCACCAGCAGCGCACCACAGCACCAATCTGGCGCACCAGATTTTTCCGCCCTGCCCTCCGCGAGGGCAGGGCAGCATCCTGCGCACCAAGCCTGCACCACGCCCGCACCACGCACGCACCAAGCACCAAATCCTGCCCTGCCCTCCACAAGAGGGCAGGGCAGCTGATGACAAGTCATCTTAGCCTAGTTTTACTAGTCTTTTTCTTTGTTTTTAATTAGTTTTATGCACTTTCTTAAGCCATAAGTAAGCCAATTGGGTTGAAATCCATGTTATCTTTGACTCAATCAATCATGTATAAAATGATGCATTTTCATGAGATATTGTGTTATAATTGTCATATATTTTGGAAGAGAAATATTCTCATGATTTGAAGCATAGCTTTGATGTTTTTGATTGATTGATGATAGGTGAAACAAAGCTTGGAAGGAGGGTGCAAGAGGCTGAAAAAGAAGCCCCTGGGAGGCAACGTTGGAGCCAACGTTTGACCTCAAACGTTGAGGCAAACGTTGGCTGAAGAGAAGCTTTTGGATGCCAACGTTGGAGCCAACGTTTGACCTCAAACGTTGAGGCAAACATTGGCGCCACAAGGAGGAAAAATGGCGCCCCTGGAAGATGAAGTTTGCGCCAACGTTTGACCTCAAACGTTGAGGCAAACGTTGGCACCTAAGAGGAGGCAGAGTGAGCTTTTGGCAATGACGTTTGAGCCAGCGTTTGATCTCAAACGTTGGGTCAAACGTTGGCGACATTTTGGCAAATAGGAGCATGGAGAGCACCCCTGATTGATGAGCTAATTGAGCCACGTTTGCGCCAACGTTCGACCTCAAACGTTGGGCCAAACGTTGGCCAAAAAGAATGCATAGGGGATCCACGTTTGAGCTCACGTTTGACCTCAAACGTTGAGCCAAACGTGGATGACAGCTAATGACAAGTCATCTTAGCCTAGTTTCACTAGTCTTTTTCTTTTGTTTTCAATTGAATTATGCACTTTCTTGAGCTCTAAGCAAGCCAATTTGGGTAGATTTTCATGCTTCCTTTGATTGAATCAACTATGTATGAATTCATGCTATTTCACGAGATTTGATGCCATAATGGTTGCATATTAGGATAGAATGAATATCTCATGATTTTGAGCATAGCTTTGATGTGTTTGGTTGATGAATGATAGGTGAAGAAAGCTTGAAGAAAGGTTGAAGCAAGAAGGAATAGCTAGGAGTAAAGAGAGGACAATGGAATAAGTGAAATTGAACCAGGAAGCAAAAAGTTGGACCTAAAGTTAGCCTCAAACTTTTGCACAAACTTTTGGGTGAAAAGTTAGCCTCAAAGTTAGACCCCTAACTTTTGGGCTAACGTTAGAACTTGAAAATCACTCCCTGGGCACCTAAAGTTTGCGCCAACGTTAGCCCCCTAACTTTTGGGCTAACGTTGGCACATGAAGATCACCCCTGGGCACCAAAAGTTTGCGCCAACGTTAGCCCCCTAACTTTTGGGCTAACGTTGGCATGAGAAAAGCCTCCCTGGCCACCAAAAGTTTGCGCCAACGTTAGCCCCCTAACTTTTGGCTAACGTTGGCACATGAAAATACAAGGGGAGGAGCAAAAGTTTGCGCCAACGTTAGACCCCTAACTTTTGGGCTAACGTTGGCGCCATAGGTGCACTAGGAAGGGCCAACGTTGGAGCAAAAGTTAGACCCCTAACTTTTGCACCAACGTTGGTATCAGCAAAAGAGGCTAGCTGATATGAAAAGTTGGAGCAAAAGTTAGACCCCTAACTTTTGCTCAAACTTTTACTCCAACTTTTGCAAAATTCCAACCCGGTTCAATTGGTTCACTTTGGTTCCTCTCCAAACTCCAAGAGCAATCAACCAAGGCCTCTTTCAACCCAATTCCACCAAGAGCAAAGGCCCAACTCAAGGCTTGAAGATCATTTGAAGAAAGTGTATAAATAGGATAGAATTCAAGTTCTTCGGAGAGCTTTCCTTTTGAATTTTCAGAATAGTTTTCGGAGAGCTTTGGATATTGAGTGATCTTTAATTTCTTAGTTTGGGGGAAGGAGAATTCCATTCTCTTCCTCTTAGTTTTATTGCTTTCAATTTCAATTACAACTGTCTTGGATCTTGGGTTGGAGAATTGAAGGAATTCTGTTTCAATCTCACCTTGGATCTTGTTTATTTTCACTGCAATTGAATTTCCATTTCTGTTACTTGCGTCTCATCTACTTTCTTTGCAATTTACAATTCCCTTGCAATTGTTCTTGTTGGATCTAGGAAGGCAGTGAGATCTAGACTTGGTTTTCTAGTCTCTGGGTCCTGAGATCTAAATCCCAATTTACATTCTGTTTACTGCTTTCCATGTTCATTTACTTCTCTGCTTCAAGATCTGATTTCATCCACACCCTCTTCTACTTCTCTACTTGATGCAATTTACTTTTCCTTGTTTAAATTCTGCAAATCCAATCCCCAATCCCCTTTACATTTCAAGCCATTTACATTTCTTGCACTTTAAGATTCTGCAATTATATTTCTTGCAATCTAAGTTTCTGCCATTTAATTTCTTGTTATTTAAGATTCAGCAATTTATTTCCTGTTCTCTTTACTTTCAATGCAATTTAAATTCTGCAAATCACCAATCAATCAACCAAATCTTGATTCGCTTGACTAAATCAACCACTAAACTAAATTGCTCAATCCTTCAATCCCTGTGGGATCGACCTCACTCCCGTGAGTTTTTATTACTTGATGCGACCCGGTGCACTTGCCGTTGGATTTGTGTGTTGGAAATTTGTTTTCCGCAAAAATACTCATCAACAGCAACTTTGGCCTCTGCTTCATCGTTAACTCAGCAACGTTTGACCTCAAACGTTGCTCAAACGTGAGACTTGCATGGCCGGTTCATAATTGGATTTCTTCCCAACACCTAGAGCAATCAACAGAGGCCACTAGCAACCCAATTCCATCAAGGCCAAGCCCAATTCAAGGCTTGAAGATCATTAGAAGAAAGTGTATAAATAGATTAGAATTTAAGTTTTGAAAGAGCTTTTGATTTGGTGATTTTGCTAAGGAACTTTGGAGAGAGCATTTGACATTTGAGAGAGTTTCTGGAGGAGAATTAATTCTCTTCCTCTGGGTTTTCTTGTTTTCTTTTCTGCAAATCTTCACTTGAGTCTTGGGTGTTGAGAATTGAGGAAATTCTGTCTCAATCTCACTTGAGATCTCTCACTGTTTTGAGCTACTGCATATTTGAGAAATTGATATTTGAATTCCTTTATTTCACTGCTAGATCTTAAATTCTCTTGCAATTGTTTTTTTGAATTTGGATCTAGGAAGGCATTGAGATCTAGACTTAGTTATCTAGTCTCTTGGGTCCTGAGATCTATTGGTTTCTATTTTAATTTCCTTGTTTGATTCCTGCAGATCCAATCCCCATTTCCCTTTTAATTTTCAAGTCATTTATATTTCTTGCACTTTAAGTTTCTACAATTTACATTACTTGCACTTTAAGATTCAGCTCTTTTACTTTCAGTTCTCTTTAATTTCTGTAATTCACCCATTCCCCTTTACATTTCTGCAATTTAAATTCCTGTCAACACAAATTCACACAATCAACACTTGATTCGCTTGACTAATTCAACCACTAAACTAAAGTTGCTCAATCCTTCAATCCCTGTGGGATCGACCCACTCCCGTGAGTTTTACTTGATGCGACCCGGTATACTTGCCGATGAGTTTGTGTCGATCGTTTTGCGCACATCAAGTTTTGCGCCGTTGCGGGATTGAAATAATGACAATGATTAAGTAGGTGGTGGTCTAGATCAAGCATTTCTTTATTTTTATTCTCTGTTTTAAAGTAGAACCAAGGTGTGAGTTGTTGCCTCCACTAAGAAATTCTTTCTATGTGACATGAATTTCAAATTTCATTGATGTTTACAAAATCACAAATGGAAATTTCAACTCGTCTTATGGTCAAACAAAATTTTATGGGATATCATCCACCCAATCACCAACATCTAATGATGCGTCGGGAATATCACCAAGAGAATACACATTTCTGACACTCCAACTCATGGAGATTTGCTTCAGAGACACAAGAATGAGCAGGAGAATCATGTGGGATTACCAACCACCACCACCAAAATGATTCATATTATTATCCTCCATGGTGCGGTGGGAGTATCACCAAAGAATGAAAGAGCATCCACCCTCACTTCCCAGTTTCTCATTTGAAAGTTCTTCATCACTTGATTATGCCTCAACACAAAGTTTCCTCCAAAATCCATACGAGTCATCCCATCAATCACACAACTCATTCCACACCCCTCAACAAAACTTCACCACCAACACATCCACGTCACCAAAATTCTCTCAACCTTCATCTCTTGAACCAACAGATGAGGATTACCTTCAAGCCATTGAAATACATAGAAAACTCGTGGAAAGATACACACAACCCCAATCCTAGAAAGAAATCATCCTCAAAAGATGAATGGCCCTAGAGCAAACAAGGTGAACCTAGAACATCAAACAGTAGGATGAAGACAAATTGGAGAGAAGTGGAAAAACGAGAACAAAAGCCGTGTAAGTGAATTGCTACGAAGGATAAACATGACAAGGATTTACATTCACAAAGTACTTGAAGTGACAATAAACATAAAGACCCTCCCAAAGGAATTAATAGAAATCAAGAAAAAAAAGGAGGAAACCAATCAGAAAGTCACACTACTGAAGCAGAGAAGTGCAAAAGAAAAGCCATGGAACCTCCAATGCAAAAGCTCTTGATGAAGAAATCACTGCAACAATCACACAACCACCAAGACTTGGACTCAAGGAAGTGAAGGCAATTAACAAAAGCACCGAGAAGAGGAATGTGACCAAGCTACAAAGGACAATATTCATGAAAAAGAGAAGGT
>NW_027255641.1:0-15194 GCF_003086295.3 Arachis hypogaea
GGCGTTGAACGCCCAGGAGAAGCAGCAGTTGGGCGTTCAACGCCCAAAACATGCAGCATTTGGACGTTCAAACGCCAGGATGGTGGGGAGGAAGTAAATTCGTTTTTTCTTTATATTTTTCATTTTAATTTTAATTTTCTTGTTTCAATTCATGTTTTCTTGCATAAACAGGTTACAAACCCTGATTTCTAAAATCCCTAATTTCTAAAAACCCTACTTTCAAAATATCAAATGTATCTTAATCCATAAGCACAAATCCTTTTTTCAATCCAATTCAACTCTTTTTCAAATTTTCAAAACAAATCTATATCTTTTCATTCTAAAATCTTTTCAACTAATCAATATCTGTTTCAAATCTCCACATTATCTTTTTTTTCAAAATCCAGATTTATCTTTTTCAAATATCTTTCATATCTTTTCAATTTTAAATTATATCTTTTCTTATCATATTTAATTTTTTTAAATCATATCTTCTATCTTATCTTCCTCTTTATTTTCGAAACCCACCTCCCCTCCCCTTTGAAAACACATTCGGCCTCCCTCCCCTCATCCACCATTCGACACTAGCTCTCCTTCTATCCCTCTCCTTTCTTTTCTTTTGCTTGAGGACAAGCAAACCTCTAAGTTTGGTGTGTTTATCCGTGATCACTAAACCATACCCACTAAGATCATGGCTCCTAAAGGAAAATAACCCACTCCAAGAGGCAAGAAAGAGAGTGTTCCAAAACCACTTTGGAATCAAGGGAGGTTCTTAACCAAAGAACATTCAGACCATTACTACAAAATAATGGGTCTAAGATCTGTGATCCCGGAAGTCAAGTTCGATCTGAAAGAAGATGAATATTCGGAGATCCAAGAGCAGATTCGAAACAGGAACTGGGAAGTCCTAGCTAATCCTGAAGTGAAAGTGGGAAGGAATATGGTTCAGGAATTCTACGCCAATCTGTGGCAAACAGACAGGCAGAGAATATCTGGAACTACCCTCTATGACTATAGGACTGTGGTCAGAGGAAAGATTGTTCACATCCACCCGGACAAAATCAGAGAAATCTTTAAGCTACCTCAGCTGAAAGATGACCCAGACTCCTTCAATAGGAGAATGATGAGAACAAACAAGGGCCTGGATAAGATTCTAGAGGATATATGCATCCCTGGAGCCAGGTGGACCACCAGCAGCAAGGGTGTCCCAAATCAACTCAAGAGAGAAGATCTCAAACCAGTCGCCAGAGGTTGGCTGGACTTCATTGGGCGTTCTATATTGCCCACAAGCAACCGTTCTGAAGTCACTATTAAAAGAGCAGTGATGATCCATTGCATTATGTTGGGGAAAGAAGTAGAAGTTCATCAACTGATCCCGTCTGAATTCTACATACTTGCCAACAAGAACTCTAAGGATGCCAGGTTGGCTTATCCAAGCTTAATCTCTATGCTCTGCAAAGATGCTGGAGTAAAGATGGGAATAACAGAGTATATCTCAGTGGAGCAACCAATCACTAAAATCACAATGGAAAAATAACAAATGCAGGATGACCACACCAAGAGGAGGGCACAAGAATTCCTCCCAGAAGTCCCTCAATTTGAATATTGGGAACAGCTTGAAGCATCTGTTACCAAGTTGCAAGAATCTATGGACCAAATAAAGGAAGAACAGCAAAATCAAAACAGTATGCTCTGCAAACTGCTAAGGGAACAAGAAGAGCATGGGCGTGACTTAAAGGAACTGAAGCGTCAGAAGTTATCTCTTGAAGGACCAAGCACTCCACAAACTAAAGAGGCATCCGCTTTCCAAAGTCAAGGTTGTTGAGTTTTTATCTTAACCTTAACCCTGTGATAACTTTTTTTTATTTGAGTTTTACCTTAGGAGTCATATAGTAGTAATTAGTATCTATATTTTGATTTTATCTCCAATTAAGCTATAATTTATTTTTCTCATCATCATTAAACATGAATAAAATAGAAGATTTTCTTTAGGATAAGGAGGCAATATTTCTCGAGTTTTTAATACAAGAAATTCTGATTAATTACATGTGGTGGCAATGCTTTCTGCCTTCTGAATGAATGTTTGAACAGTGCATATGTATTTGGAATTTGATGTTCTTGAATGTTAAATATGTTGGCTCTTGAAAGAATGATAAACATGAGACATGTTATTGGTAATCTGAAAAATCATAAAAATGATTCTTGAAGCAAGAAAAAGCAGTGAATACAAAGCTTGCAAAAAAAAAAAGCAAGCAGAAAAAGCCAATAACCCTTAAAACCAAAAGGCAAGGGTAATAAAAAGGATCCAAGGCTTTGAGCATCAGTGGATAGGAGGGCCTAAGGGAATCAAATCCTGGTCTAAGCGGCTAAACCAAGTTGTCCCTAACCATGTGCTTGTGGCGTGAAGGTGTCAAGTGAAAACTCGAGACTGAGCGGTTAAAGTCAAGGTCCAAAGCAAAAAGAAGAGTGTGCTTAAGAACCCTGGACACCTCTAATTGGGGACTTTAGCAAAGCTGAGTCACAATCTAAAAAGGTTCACCCAATTATGTGTCTGTGGCATTTATGTATCCGGTGGTAATACTGGAAAACAAAGTGCTTAGGGCCACGGCCAAGACTCATAAAAGTAGATGTGTTCAAGAATCAACATACTGAACTAGGAGAATCAATAACACTATCTGAATTTTAAGTTCCTATAGATGCCAATCATTCTGAGCTTCAATGGATAAAGTGAGATGCCAAAACTGTTCGGAAGCAAAAAGCTACTAACCCCGCTCATTTAATTAGAATCTGAGCTTCACTCAAAAACTCTGAGATATTATTGTTTCTTGAATCATTTGTATTCTATTTTATTTGTCTAGTTGCTTGGGGACAAGCAACAGTTCAAGTTTGGTGTTGTGATGAGCGGATATTTTATACGCTTTTTGGGGTTAATTTCATATAGTTTTTAGTATGTTTTAGTTAGTTTTTAGTTTATTTTCATTAGTTTCTAGGCAAAATTCATATTTCTGGACTTTACTATGAGTTTGTGTGTTTTTCTGTAATTTCAGGTATTTTCTGGCTGAAATTGAGGGAGCTGAGCAAAAATCTGATTCAGGCTGAAAAAGGACTGCTGATGCTGTTGGATCCTGACCTCTCTACACTCGGAATAGAATTTCTGGAGCTACAGGTGTCCAATTGACGCGCTTCCAATTGCGTTGGAAAGTAGACATCCAAGGCTTTCCAGCAATATATAATATTTCATACTTTGCTCAAGGATAGATGACGTAAACTGGCGTTCAACACCAGTTCCATGTTGTAGTCTGGCGTCCAGCGTCAGAAACACGTTACAAGTTGGAGTTCAACGCCAGAAACAGGTTACAGCCTGGCGTTGAACGCCCAAAACAGCCCAGGCACGTGAGAAGCTTTAGTCTTAGCCCCAGCACACACCAAGTGGGCTCCAGAAGTGGATTTCTGCACTATCTATCATAGTTTACTCATTTTCTGTAAACCTAGGTTACTAGTTTCGTATTTAAACAACTTTTAGAGATTTAATTTTTATCTCATGACATTTTAGATCTGAACTTTGTACTCTTTGATGGCATGAGTCTCTAAACTCCATTGTTGGAGGGGTGAGGAGCTCTGCTGTGTCTCGATGAATTAATGCAAGTATTTCTGTTTTCCATTCAAACATGCGCGTTCCTATCTAAGATATCTATTCACGCTTAATTATGGAGAAGGTGATGATTCGTGACACTCATCACCTTCCTCAATCCATGAACGTATGTCTGACAATCACTTCCGTTCTACATCAGATTGAATGAGTATCTCTTAGATTCCTTAATAAGAATCTCCGTGGTATAAACTAGATTGATGGCGGCATTCATGAGAATCCAGAAAGTCTAAACCTTGTCTGTGGTATTCCGAGTAGGATTATGGGATTGGATGGCTATGAAGAACTTCAAACTCACGAGTGCTGGGTGTAGTGACAGACGCAAAAGGATAGTAAATCCTATTCCTGTACGATTGAGAACCTGCAGATGATTAGCCGTGTGGTGACAGCGCACCTGGACCCTTTTCACTGGAAGGATGGATGGTAGCCACTGACAACGGTGATCCACCAACACACAGCTTGCCATAGGAGGACGTGCGTGCGTGAACAAGAAGACAGAGAAAAGCAGAGATTCAGAAGACAAAGCATCTCCAAAACTCCAACATATTCTCCATTACTGCATACAAGTATAATTTGTGTTCTGCCCTTTTTCTTTTTACAATTCAAACTAAAAATTATCAGTGATATTATATCCTGACTAAGAGTTGCAAGATAACCATAGCTTGCTTCAAGCCAACAATCTCCGTGGGATCGATCCTTACTCACGTAAGGTATTACTTGGACGACCCAGTGCACTTGCTGGTTAGTTGTGCGAAGTTGTAAGAGAGTAATGTGAACATTGACATCAAAAACTTCATGCACCACTAAGTCTCAGGTTGCTGAGGTTTTGTCGGAAGGTCGGGTAAAGGAATGGAACATGATGTCGAAGATTGCAGCCCTAGAGAAAAACTTGGCTGAACTAAAATTAGGAAAAATAAGGTTGTATCTACTAATGCTGTCCATTCTCTTCGACTAAAAATGATTGAAAAGGCTCATGCTTCCAAACTTTCAGGTCGAGATGCTCTAGTCGAAGCAGTCACTCAAGCCACCGATGCCTAAGAAGCAACGCAAGAGTCCTCAAACCTTGGCCAACGTCAATAGGATCTGAAACTTATTTTTAAGAGCTTACTTTAGCCTTCTTATTTATACTTATTTTGTTTAGCCTTTTTGGCTTTATTTTAGTGATAATTATATTGATTTACGAGCATCTTACGTACTTTTCTTGGGTGTTTCTTAGGTGAACTTGATGAATTTTTGCTTAATTATCCTGTGCTTTTATATGATATTTTATTAGTACTTTGAGTCCTTTGATCTCTTATTAAATGTAAGAAAAGGATAGCAAATGAGAAGCAAAGCATAAGCAAAAGAAAGCAACCAGAAAAGCATCCTACAAGAGGCAGAGAACTGGCATTTTACACGCCAAACAGGGGGCGTGCAACATGCCCATACAAGACTAAAGCAGAGAACCTGGCATTTTACATGCCAGACAGGGACGTGGTATGCCAGGCCAAAGTTCCAGGAAGGCAAAGATGGCGGCGCAAGTGGTGGGTCACAAGCAAGCTCCTAGGTGTGCAACACGCCCAACAAATTCACTCCCAGGATGCCCATTGCTTTGACGTGTGACACGTCGAGAAACCGGCGTGCCACATGCCTAATAAAGAACCCTGCATGCAACACGCTGAGATGCGGCGTTGCATGCTGGGCCAACTTTTCAGAGGATCAGACCTAAGGCAATTTGAGAAAGAAATGGGCGTGTAACATGCCATGGAAATACAACTCCCAAGGACATGCATGCATGGTGTTTTACACACCAGGATGAGTGGGTGGTGCACGGAATTACACTTCGTACAACTGAATCATCAAGTGCACTAGGTCGTCCAAGTAATACCTGAGTGAGTCAGGGTCGATCCCACGAGGATTGTGATTTAAAGCAAGTTATGGTTATCTTATTGATCTTAGTCAGGCGGATAGAAAAGTTGGTTGGTTGTTTAAAGCGCATAAAAGTAAAATAAAGATAACATTACTCAATTGATGGTGAATGCAATGATAAGAAGATGATTAAGCCTTCAGAGATGCTTTATTCTTCTGGATCAATTCGGTTTTACTGTCTCCTCCAACTGTGAATGATTTCTTCTATGGCAGGTTGTATGTGATCAATGCCTTAATTGAGAGGTCACCGATTCTCCTCTAGAGCTGAACACCAGGGTTAGTGGGCATCCAGTTTGATTGAGGGCGAAGCTCCTGCAGTCCATTCCCCTTAGTGATCCTACTCAAAATGCCATAGACAAGGTCAAATCTTCCAGATGAGAGAATGCTATGCCTTTGGTTCTAACCTCTACCACAAAGACTCTAATCTCCCCATACCTCGGCTGAACTGGTGTCTCGAGAAGTCCCCAATAAAGTCGTGGATTAGCCATCTAAGAGATGTATAATCAAGCTAGTGGTTCATCATTATCCGATGAAAGACTCACTCTGAACCAATGTAGAATGGTATAACCTTGTGCCGGTTCAACACATTCATAATGATGAAGAACGAAGATACATCTTAGAATAGAGAAACAAACACGGATTGAAGATAGAACAGTAATACTTTTAATAATCCATAAAACTCAGCAGAGCTCCTCCCTCAACCTAGGAGGTTTAGAGACTTAAACTGATAGAAAAATACAATGAAACGTGTAAAGTGTTCGAAGATAATGGTTCCTTCGTTGTGGGCACTGGACACGAGAATAGGGCAAATGGCTGGCGTTGAACGCCAGTTTTAGGCCTTCAATTCTAAAGCAAGGTATGAATTATTATACATTGATAGAAAGTCCTGGATGTTAGCTTTCCATAGCCATTCAGAACACTCCATTTGAACTTCTATAGCTCCGAAAAAGCTCTTTCGAGTGTAAGGAAGTCAGATCCTAACAGCATCTACAGTGCTTTCTCTGCCTCTGAATCAGACTTTTGTTCCAGCTCCTCAATTTCAGCCAGAAAATACCACAAACTCAAAGTAGAATCTAAAAATATGAATTTTGCACTAAAACCTATGAAAAATTAATAAAACTTAAACAAAACATACTAAAAACTATATGAAAATGATGCCAAAAAAGCGTGTAAAATATCCGCTCATCACAACACCAAACTTAAACTGTTGCTTGTCCCCAAGCAACTAAAAACAAAGTAGGATAAAAAGAAGAATAAGATACAATAAATCTCAGAGTTTTCAATGAAGCTCAGTTTCAATTAGATGAGTGGGACTTAGTAGCTTTTTGCTTTTGAATAGTTTTGGCATCTCACTATCCATTGAAAATTAGAAGTGTTGGCATCCTTCGAAACTTAGAATTTAGATGATATTATTGACTCTCCTAGTTTAGTTCTTTTTTATTCTTGAACACAGCTTTTTAGAGTCTTGGCCGTGACCTAAGCACTTTGTTTCCAGTATTACCACCAGATACATAAATGCCACAGACACTTAACTGGGTGAACCCCTTAGGATTGTGATTTAGCTTTGCTAGAATCCCCAGAAAGAGGTATCCAGAGTTCTTAAGCACACTCTTTCTTTTTCTTTGGATCACGACTTTAACTGCTCAGTCTCAAGCTTTTTACTTGACACCTTCACACCAGAAGCATATAGTTAGGGACACTTTTCATTTGAAGTGCTTAGGCCAAGATTTTGTTTCTTTTAGGCCCTCCTAACCATTGATGCTCAAAGCCTTGGATCCTTTTATCCTTGCCTTTTGGTTTAAAGGATTATTGGCTTTTTGCTCTTGCCTTTTGGTTTAAAGAGCTATTGGCTTTTTCTTCTTTTATCTCTCTCTTTTTTTTTCGCAATCATATATATATATATATATATATATATATATATATATATATATATATATATATATATATATATATATTCTTTTATTGCTTTTTTGCTGCTTTTTCTTGCTTTAAGAATCAATTTTTAAAATTTTTCAGATTACCAATAATACTTCTCCTTTTTCATTATTCTTTCAAGAGCCAACATTCTTAATTCCAACTTCAATTATTCACTATTCCTTCATATATTCAGAAAACAAAAGCAATACCACCACATCAAGATAATTCAACTATTTTTAAGATAAACTTGAAATTCATGCAACTTAATCTCTCTTTCAAATAAAATTTTCTTTTAAGTAAGGTGAGAGATATATGGAACATTTTATAACTTTAAGAGATAGATGATCATGCAACAAGAACAAGAGAACAAACAATAAAACATGACAAAAAACAGAAAAATAACATAAGAAAAGGGGATTAAGAGAACGAATCCACCTTAGTGATGGCGGCTACTACTCCTCTTTGAGGATCCAATATAGTGCTTGATCTCTTCAATGTCACGCCCTTGTCTCTGTTGTTCTTCCCTCATAGCCCTTTGATCTTCTCTTATTTCATTGACGATGGTGGAATGCTCTTAATGCTCCATCCTCAACTGATTCATGTTAGAGCTTAATTCTCCAAGAGAATTATGCAATTGGTCCCAATAGCCTTGAGGAGGAAATTGCATCCCTTGAGGTATCCCAGGGATTTCTTGCTAAGGCGGGTGCACAGGCTCATGTGCATGCTCTATAGTTTGCTCCATCCTCTTCTTAGTGATGGGCTTGTCCTCCTCAATGAAGATATCTCATTCTATGACAATTCCAGCTGAATTGCATATGTGACAGATAAGATGAGAGAAAGCTAACCTTGCTTGGGTGGAGGGCTTGTCCGCCACTTTGTACAATTCTTGAGGTATCACCTCATGTACTTCCACCTCACTCCCAGTCAGGATGTAATGAATCATGATGGCTCTATCAGTGGTTACTTCTGACCGATTACTAGGAGGGATGATAGAGCGTTGGATGAATTCCAACCATCCTCTAGATATGGGCTTGAGGTCAGGCCTTTTTAGTTGGACAGGCTTGCCTTGGGAATCCCTTTTCCACTGTGCTCCTTCCACACAGATGTCTGAGAGCACTTGATCCATTCTTTGATCAAAGTTGACTATTCTAGTGTAAGGATGTGGGTCTCCTTACATCAAAGGCAAGTTAAATGCTAACCTCACACTTTTCGGACTAAAGTCTAAGATTCTCCCTCGGACCATGGTGCTCCAATTCTTGGGATTTGGGTTCATACTAATGTCATGGTTTTTCGTGACCCATGCATTAGCATAGAACTCTTACACCATTAAGATACTAACCTCTTGGATGGGATTGGTTAGGACTTCCTAACCTCTTCTTCGGATCTCTCTTCGGATTTCCAGATACTCATTCTTCTTAAGCCTAAAAGGGACCTCAGGGATCACCTTTTTGTCTGCCACTACTTCATAGAAGTGGTCTTGGTGGGCTTTGGTGATGAATCTCTCCATCTCCCAAGATTCGGAAGTGGCGGCTACGGCTTTTCTTTCCTCTTTCTTGAGAGTTCTCCAACCTTGGGTGCCATAACTGGTAATGGAAAGCAAAAAGCAACGCTTTTCCCACATCAAACTTAAAAAGTTTTGCTCGTCCTCTAGCAAAAATAAATAAAAGAGAAGAATGGAGTAGAAGAAGAAGAAAATAGATGGAGATGGAGGGAGAGAAGGAATTTGGCCAAGGGGAATTTAGAGTGTATGAAGTGTGTGTATGAAGGTTTAGTAAGATGGGGTATTTATAGGAGTGGGCTAGGTTAGGATTCGGTCACGGGTGGGATAAATGAGAGGGAAGAAGTGGGGTAGGTAAAGATGCTGTGGTCCTGAGGGACTAGGAAATTCAGATTCCCTGCCCTTCTTCATGGGCGTTGAACGCGCAGCACTATGCTCTTGGCTGGCGTTCAACGCTAGCTATACTGCCAATTGGGGCGTTGAACACCCAGGCTATGCATGTGGTTGGCGTTGAGGCGTTCAACACCAACAAGTCTGCCAATTTGGGCGTTGAACGCCCAGCCAGTGCTCTCTGGCCAGCAAGACACTCTATCCAGAGTGTTCTGATTTCATTGCTGAACTTTTCTGTCTCTGTTCTGACTGCTTCACATGATCATGACCTAAGAAATAACTAAAAGAACAAATTTAAGGAATTAAAAGAAATAAAAATAACTAAATAGGGTTGGGTTGTCTCCCAACAAGTACTTCTTTAACGTCACTAGTTTGACGATTAGCTCCTTACGGAGATTGATATGGGCTCAGAATTTCGCCCCTTATAGTGAAATTTCTTCCTGTCTTCTCATGAATGAGCTCCATATGCTCTAGAGATAAGACACAACTCACTGTATGTGGTATGACTGGTTTCTTGGTGAAGATAACTCTCATGCCAGGTGAGAGGCCTTCATTGGGGACTTTCTTGTCCTTCCATCCTTTAGGTTCTTTCTTCTTAGTACCTTTGGTCTCAGTGCTTGTTGATGACTGCGCAACACCAAATATAGAATTGATGTTTGGGGGCTCAGTAAATCTCTGCACTGAAAAAGATGGTTGGAACACTAAGTGTTGCACAGTTATCTCTCTTTTTTCAAAGGGAGAGTTGGGGTGAGGCATCTTGAACAGAATGTGATCCTCCCCTAGTTGTAAAATCAGTTCTCCCTTAGCTACATCAATGATAGCATTGGCAGTGGCTAGGAAAAGTCTTCCAAAGATGATGAATTCATCCTCATCTTCCTCAGTATCTAAGATTATAAAGTTTACAGAGATGTAAAGGTCTTCAATCTTTACCAAACATCCTCTACTAAGCCATATACTTTCTTCATTGAATTGTCTGCCATCTCTAGTGAGATATTTGTAGCTTGTACCTCAAAGATTTCCAACTTCTCCATTACAGAAAGTGGCATGAGATTTATAGTTGACCCTAGGTTACACAAAGCCTTCTTAAGTCATGGGCATATGGTACAAGGAATTAGGAAGCATCCAGGATTTGGAAGCTTTTGAGGTAGCTTCTGCTGTACCAAAGCATTGAGTTCTTTGGGAAGCACTGGAGGTTCTACCTCCAAAGGTTTGTACCAAAATAACTTAGCATTCAGCTTCATGAGAGCTCCTAGGTACGAGCAACTTGCTCTTCCTTAGTAGCCTCATCCTCATCAGAAGATGAGTATTCATCAGAACTCATGCACTGTAGGAGTGCATGCAGGAGAACCTCTATGGTCTCTACAATGAGCCTTGGTTTCCTTAATTCTTGGATAGAAATTTCTTTAGTAGGTGCTGAACACCCAGTAGATGTGCCTTTACTGGCGGTCAACACTAGTTCTGGTGGTTCTTGGGCATTGAACGCCCATCATGCATCCTTCACTGGTGTTCAACGCCAGTTTCTTTGCCAAGTTGGGCGTTGAACACCCAGTAAGACCTTCCTTACTGGCGTTCAACGCCAAATTTCCTGCCAGTTTGGGCGTTGAATGCCCAGTGAGGACTTTCTCACTAGCATTCAATGCCAACTTCTATGCCAGCTTGGGCGTTGAATGCCCAGTGAAGTTTTCCTCACTGGCGTTCAATGCCATCTGGGTTTCTCCAGATTCGGCCTCATCCTCAGTGGTGATGGCCTTGCATTCTTGTCCTGGGTTTACTTCAGTATTACTAGGAAGAGTGTCAGGAGGAGACTCAGGGATTCTCTTGCTTAGTTGACCAACTTGTACCTCCAAATTTCTAATGGAGGATCTTGTTTCAGTTATGAAACTATGAGTGGTCTTAGAGAGGTTGGAGACTATAGTTACTAAGTCAGAAAGGCTCTACTTAGAAGTCTTCATATTTCCTTGAGAAGATGGGAATGGTGGCCTGTTGTTGAACTTATTCTGGGTTCTTCCACCTTGATTATTATTGAAGCCTTGTTGAGACTTCTATTGATCCTTCCATAAAAGGTTAGGATGGTTCCTCCATGAGGAATTGTAAGTGTTTCCATAGGGTTCTCCCATGTAATTCACCTCTTCCATGGTGGGTTGGTCAGGATCATAAGCTTCTACTTTATAGGAAGCTTCTTGAATGCTGCCAACTACAGCTTGTATTCCAGTCAAATGCTGAGAGATCATATTGACCTATTGGGTCAATATCTTATTCTAAGACAATATAGCATTCAGGAGTGTCTACTTTAAGAACTCCTTTCTTATGAGTTACCCTATTGTTCACAGGGTTTCTCCCAGAAGTGTACATGAATTAGTTGTTTACAACCATCTTAATAAGTTCTCATGCTTCTGCAGGTGTTTTCTTTAAGTGGAGTGATCCGCCTGCAGAGCTGTCCAATGATATTTTGGACATCTCAAAAAAACCATCATAGAAGATGCCTAGGATAGACCATTCTGAGAGCATGTCAGGAGGACACCTCTTGATCAGTTGCTTGTATCTTTCCCAAGCTTCATAGAGGGATTCACCTTCTTTTTGTCTGAAGGTTTGAATTTTCACTCTGATTTTGCTCATCCTTTGAGGAGGAATGAATTTGGCCAAGAAAGCATTGACCAACTTTTCCTAAGAGTCTAAGCTTCTTTAGGTGAGAATCCAACCATATTTTAGCTCTGTCTCTAACAGCAAAGGAAAATAGCATAAGTTTGTAGACCTCAGGATCCACTCCATTGGTCTTAACATGTCACAGATTTGTAAGAATTCCGACATAAATGGTATGGATCTTCCAGTAGAAGTCCATGGAAGTTACAATTGTTGTAGAAGAGAGACTTACTGAGGCTTAAGCTCAAAGTTGTTAGCTCTAATGGAAGGTATGGAGATACTTTTTCCATAGATATCATAGGTAGGTTGACGTTGGGATTTTTGCCAGTAAAGAATTTTATAAAATAGTCACGTTGTAGATATAGTCTCTAAACCAACAGAAATTCCTTCGTACAAACGTTTTGGTTGTCACAAGTAACAAACCCCTAAATAAATTGATAACCGAAGTATTCAAACCTCGGGTCGTCTTCTCAAGGAACTGCAGGGAAGTATGTTCTTATTATTGGTTATGGAGATTGTAAATTGGGGTTTTGAGAATGAGGAGTGAATAGTTTAATTAGCGAATAAAGTAAATGAAGAACAAGCAATTTAAATGGCAAGTAAAATAAATAAATGACTGTAAATAAACTTTTGGCAAGGTATGAGAAACTAGAAGTCCTATCCTGGCTATCCTTATCAATGATGATGAGAATTGAATCTTAATTTCGCTTTGTTAACCTTTACTAAGATAAAAGAAGGTCAAGGGATTAATTGGGTTGATCTTCGGATCCTATTTTATTTTCTAAGAAAAGATTGTGATTCTTGAAGCTCAATTCAATTAACAAAGATAACAATTATCAAGCATGTTTGAGTTTGATAACTCCTGAGTTACTGATTTCTTAACCAAAACCAAAAGGAGAAAAGTAAATCTACTGGAATAAGAATGTCTTCAGATTGGGAATAATTGTAACTAATAAATAAAAGAAAGCAATATTAACTGAAATAGCTCAAATAACATTAATCCAAAATAATAATCTGTAACATGGAAGAATTCATAAATTAAATTGCAAAAGTAAATAATCAACTAAAGTAGTGAATAAAAGTAGAAGAGAAGCTTGAAGTAAAGGAACATTAAATCTGGGATCGAGATTACTCCCGAATTAAGAGAAATCCTAAATCCTAATCCTAAGAGAGAGGAGAGAACCTCTCTCCAAACTAAATCTAACTCATCCAAACTAAACTAAAGTCGTCTCTCCATGAATGGATGCATTCCCTCACTTCATAACCTCTGGTCTATGCCTTCTGGACTTGGATTTTGGCCAAAAAGGGCTTCAGAATCGTTGGGGGCGTTTTCTGCAATTTTTGGTGCGTGGCCTCTGTCACGCGTCCGCGTGGGTCACGCGGTCGCGTCATTCGGAGCTTTTCTTGTCACACGGTCGCGTCAGTCATGCGGCCGCGTCATATGGTTTTGCTTAAGGCGCGGTCGCATCAGTCATGCGGCCGCGTCGCTGTTGATCACGCTTGGCATGCGTCCCGGTCGCCCATGCGATCGCGTGGATACAGTTTCTTTAGAAACTCCGTTTTGTGCTTTCCTTCCATTTTTGTATGTTTCCTTTCCATCCTTTAAGTCATTCCTGCCTTAGAAGAACTGAAACTACTCAACACACTAGTCACGACATCGAATGGAATTAAAGTAATTAAAATAATTAGTTTTAAAGCATAGGAAACATGTTTTTCACATACATCACATAATGAGGAAGGAGAGTAAAATTATGCAATTAATATGAATAAGTGGGTGAAGGATGAATTAAATCACTCAAACTAAGCACAAAAATATCATAAAATATAGGTTTATCAACCTCCCCACAGTTAAACAATAGCATGTCCTCATGCTAAATCCAAGGTGAAAAGTAAGGTTAAAGTGATGGAATGTCATGTAATGCAATCTAATCTAAAATGCAACTACCTAAATGAATGATGCATCATGCAATTCTAATTTTTATTCACTTGTATATATAAAGCTTGCATGTAGTTAAATTAATTCACATTCTCAAGGAGTCATGTATATATATAGCCAAACCTATGTGAGTGTTATTTAAGTATGGGAAATTGTGGGGAACAAAGGATAATAAAGGAATGAGTCATGATAATGAATAATCTGGGAATTCTTGGAGTAAGTTACTCATGTAAACTTTAGAATTAAAACTTCTATGATTGACATTGATGTAATTATGTTATTTTATCGTGCTGAATATATATAGTTTATATATGGCATATATTTATATTTTAATATATATTTATTTTTTTTCTTTTTTTTATATATAATATAAAAAAACTAGCATGATTAGAGAAGGATAGAGTGAATGACCCTATACACTAGAGAGACTAGAGTGTACATACATTATCAGTGAGGGTTCCATGCTTGAATTTCTATGTTCCCTGCTTTCATGAGCTATCTTCTTGCATTTTTGTCTGTTCTTACTGTATAAGAATTGAGTTAGTGGAATTTGATTTGTAATTGTTTTGAAGATCTTATTTACTTTTGATCAAGTGGACAAAAGTCATATAGTTGCATTCATATATATAGATTGCATTGCATTTCATAGGTTTACATGTTCTTACTCATTTATTTCATCTCCTTCAACTAAGCATGAGGACATGCTAATATTTAAGTGTGGGGAGGTTGATAAACCACTATTCTATGGTTTATTTTGTGTTTAATTGTGTGGTTTTATCATGATCTTTGCCCACTTATTCATTAAATTAGCATGCATTTACATTCCCTTCCTAAAATTATTGCATGATTGAAAACTGCTTTCTAGAGACTTTTTAATTACGTATTTTATTTCTCCTTTATCCCATTCGATGCCGTGATCTATATGTTAAGTGTTTCAGGCTTTATAGGGCATGGATGAGTTGGAAATTGGAAAGGAAGCTTGCAAAAATGGAAGGAACACAAGAAATTGAGGAGATGACCAACGAGAAGTGACGCGCAGCATGGACGACGCGACCGCGCGGAGAAGAGCAAATCGCAGTGACGCGGCCACATGGATGACGGCGACCGCGCAGCATGGAATAGCATGAGTGACGCAGCCGCATGGATGACGCGACCGCATGGCAAAGCAGAACGCCGAATGACGCGTCCGCATGAGTGACGCGATCGCGGACATGCGCGATCTGCATAATCTGCAGAATCGCTGGGGGCAATTTTGGGCCCCATTTTGACCCAGCTTT
>NW_027255642.1:0-15043 GCF_003086295.3 Arachis hypogaea
TTTTATTTTATTTATTAATTATTTTTTAAAATTAAGTTAATTAATTTAAAAAGATTTAAAATTTAAATGTTATATTTTTAAAAATAAAAGAGAGAGAAGAAGAAGAAGTTTTCAAAAATTAAGAGAGAAGAGAGTTAGTTAGGAAGTTTTGAAAAAGAAGAGAGAGAAGATAAGATATTAATTAAGAAAAGATTTGAAATTAAAATTTGAAATTAGAAAAAGATAAGATAAGAAACTAAAAGATTTGAAAAAGATTGAATTTTAAAATTTGTAGTTAGAAAAGATAAGATAAGAAATTATAAAGATTTAAAAAAGATTTTAAAAAGATAAGATTTTGAAATTTGATTTTGAAAAGATTTGATTTTTAAAATTGAAATTTGAAAAAGATAAGATAAGATTTTTAAATTTTGAAAAAGATAAGAAAAAGATAAGATTTTTGAAAAAGATGAGATTTTTAATTTTGAAAAGATTTGATTTTTGAATTTTGAAACTAAGATATGAGTTGCATTGAGAATTAATTTCAGGTATATACATAAATTTGTTTTTATCCCTTTATATGATTCTGATATTTTATTCTTATTTATGATTGTCTAGAAAAAAAAAATTAATAAATATAAAAAAAATTAAATATTAAAATTATTTAATTGAAGATTTCAGACCTACTTATATTTGCAAACACATTAACGAGCAATTTCGAGCGAATTTGATTAGTCTCTTGATTGAGTACAAAGATTGTTTTGCTTAGGATTCTGATGAAATGCCTGGTCTCTTTTGTTCTTTAGTGGAACATCGATTGGCATTGAAGCCATTCTCGTGACTAGTAAAACAAGCACCTCGATGTTTTGCTCTTGAAATCAATCTCAAAATTAAAGAGATTAAAAGATCCACGTGCTATAAGGTCTCTGGGTGTTTGGACGCTGGGCTCTGCTCTTTGGGCGCAGCTAGCGTTAGACGCCAGTTTTGGGCCTTCTAATCCGAAGCAAAATACGGACTATTATATATTGCTGGAAAGCTCTGGAAGTCAAATTTCCATAGCCGTTAAGAGCGCTCCATTTGGACTTCTGTTGCTCCAGAAAATCTCTTCCGAATGCAAGGAGGTCAGATCCGGACAGCATCTGCAGTGCTTTCTCTGTCTCTGAATCAGACTTCTGCTCCAACTCCTCAATTTCAGCCAGAAAAAACCTGAAATTGTACAAAAATACAAAAACTCATAGTAGGATCCAAAAATGTGAATTTAACACTAAAACCTATAAAAACTTAATAAAAACTAAATAAAACATACTAAAAACTATATAAAAATAATGTCAAAAAGCATATAAAATTTGGAAACATATATCGACGATGTGATGGTAAAGTCGAATCTGATGGACCAACATCTTGATTATTTAAGCCAAGCAATTAAAACGATGCGACAGAAAGGTTTAAAGATGAATTCTTTGAAATGTGCATTTGGGGTTTCGGCAGAAAATATTTTAGGATTTGTGGTACAAAAGAAAAGAATTGCATTGATTAGAATAAAGCTAAAGTAATTTTAGAGTTGCCATGCCCTATGTCGAAAAAAGAAGTTCAATCGTTTCTAGGAAAAGCTAACTTCTTACGACTAGGGATGGCAACGGGGCAGGGCAGGGGTGGGGAAAACCTTCTCGCTCCCCGTTCTCGCCCCCTAGATTTGCTCTTTGTCCTCGCCCCAATCCCCACTGTAGGGGAATATTGTCCCCCATCCCTATTTTCTGTGGGGTCCTATTCCCAATCTTCCTGTATGATCATTTATATGAAAGTTCTAATGAAAAATAAAAAAATATTATTACAACATACAAAGACATAGTCATGCAGTGTTGAAAAGGGGAAACAATGCCGCGATCAGAGACAATAAGGCGACGAGGGGGTGAGGACACGATGAGCACTGAGTAGGAGTGGCTAGGTATAAGGTTCTGACGCTACAGGAGATTGGGATTTGCGAGTTTTGGCCTTCTGGGGTGACTGGGGAGTGGGACGACACAGTGTTAGTGTTATGGAGAGAAGGGAAGACACTTTTGAAACTAGGGTTAGATTTTTCAATATATATATGGTATGTAAAATGACTAAAAAATTTATATTAGAAATAAATTATTAAGGGTATTTAAGTAAATTTAATAATTCGAAGGATTAGCGGAGACGGGACTGATGATTAGATTTTTGACGGTTTAGAATTTCACTAATGAAATCTCGTTGTAAAGTATAGTTTCTAAACCAAACAATAATCCTTTCATACAAAAATTTGTTGTCACAGGTACAAACCCTAAAATCTATAAACCAAAGTATTTAAACCTCGGGTCGTTCTCCCTAGGAATTACAATAAAGTGTCTTGTTATTGGTTGTGAGTTATTTTGGGGTTTTTATAAGAAGCATGAAAAGTAAATGGCAATGAAAATAAACTAACAACTATAAAAGGCTCTTGGAAGGTATGAAAATTAGAAGTCCTATCCTAGTTATCCTCCTCAATTGTGATGAGAATTGTTCATTGCTCCCACTTAGTTAACCTCTAACCATGGAGGAAAGTCAAGTGGATGAATTAATTTGATTCCTCAAGTTCTAATCAACTCCTAAAGGAAAGACTAGCTTTAGAGGCATTCAAACCAATTAGCAACTTCTAATTATCAATCAACAAAGGAATTAGATAACTCAAGAGTTACTAATTACTCTACCTAGGCCAAGAGGAACAAAACCTACACTAAAATCCAACCAAGCATTTCATCAAACAATTGGAAGGCACAAAAGAAAAGCATGGTAATTTGAGAACAAGAATAGAATCTAACAACAATTATTGCAAAGAATTAACAACAACAATCAAGGAAATCACAATTATCATGAATTACCTCAAATTGCATTATTGAAAGAGGAAATAAAAGAACAACAATCTATCCAAAACAAAATGAAGAATTACAATTATTAAAGCACATAACTAGAAAGAGGAAGGGGGGAAGATTAAGAATTGGCAAAGGAAAAGTGAATCAAAGCATGAATTAAACCTAGATCTAAGAAGAGAGATTAACCTAAACCTAATCCTAATTCTAGAGAGAAGTGAGAGTTTCTCTCTCTAAAACTAACTCTAAACTAATCCTAATTATGCTATATGCTTCCAAGATTGATTGATTATTGCCTTCCCCTTAATCCTTCATCCTTTTATTCCTTTCTCCTAGCAATTGGCGCCAAAAATGGGTTCAGAAACCCTCTCAAATCGCCAGGCACGTGTTGCATTAATGAAGTCATGTGCGGTCATCGACGCGTGCGCGCACGGTACGCGTGCGCGTCCCTGGCCGATTCTGCAATGTGCGCGCGAGCGCCTTGTGCGCGTGCGCGTGCTTGGCTGACTCTGCTTCTTTGACTTTTTATGCTTCTCTCCACTTGTATGCTTCCTTCCTTGCTTCCTTTGATCCATGCCTATCCTATTTCAATCCTGGAATTACTAGCAAACACATCAAGGCATCTTATGGAATCAAGGAGAAATTAGAATTCATCAAAATAAGGCTTAAAAAGCATGTTTTTACACTTAAGCATAAATATGGGAGAGATAACAAAACCATGCTAATTCATAGGTTAAATGTGACAAAAGGTTATCAAAATACTCTAACGGGAATCCCCGCTTGGGTCCCCACGTCTGCCTCGGAGAAATGTTGGCCCCGTTCCCATCCATGCGGAGAAAATTCCCTATCTTCGGGTCCCCATTTAGGGGAAGTCCCACAGGGATCCCCATGCTCCAGGGAGTTTTGCCATCCTTGCTTACAATGATTTATTTCTAAATTGTCTGGTTGAACCCATGTTTTCTCACCTTTAGTTAATCTTAAAGATGAGTCCTAATATGTGTGGATGAATGAACATCAAAAACCATTTCATTTGGTCAAGAATTACTTGTCGAAAGTACCAGTAATGGCAACAGTCCGTCCTTTCGAGCCTTTGAAATTGTACGTTGCAGCTTTGACAAATACAATTGGGTGTATTTTGGCTCAAGATGATAAAGAGGGATGAGAAAGAGCAATGTATTATCTAAGTTGAGTGTTGTCTGATATTAAGACAAGATAATCTCCTATTGAGAAGTTATGCCTTTCTCTTTATTATGCGTGTACAAAGTTAAAGTGTTACATGGTTGCGAAAATCATAAAAGTAATTGCACAAACTGATTTGGTAAAATATATGTTATCTTATCCAATATTAAGAGGTCGATTAGAAAAATGGATGCTTGCCTTGATGGAGTTTGATTTACAATATGTCCCAGCCAAGGCTGTTAAAGGTCAAGTCATTGCAGATTTTCTGGTTGATCGACCGAATAATCTCAATGACCAGGGGGCAAATATCGTTCATATCGTAGTCAAACCCTGGAAGTTATATTTTGATGGGTCGAAACACAAAGATGGTGCTGGTGTCGGCATTTTAATCATATCCCCAAAGGGGATTCCATCGGAATTTTTGTTTGAATTAAAGTATCCATGTTTGAATAATATAGCTAAATATGAGGCTTTGATATTAGGATTGGAAATTTTAATCGACAAGGGGACATCGGATGTCCAAATTTTAGGAGACTCTCAATTGGTTTTAAAACAGCAGTCGAAAGAATTCAAGTGTAATAATGAAAAATTACAAAAATATTTGTCGACAGCATGTGAGTTATTAGTATCTTTTCAAAAAGTATCATTGGTTCATATTCCAAGAATTTGAAATGAATTGCTAATGAGTTGGCTTAAATTGCATTGAAGTACAAGGTCCTTCCTGAAACTTTAGGAAAGTTGGTAGAAATCCAACAAATTCTTGTGCCTATCGAAGAAAGGAAAATCTTGGTCATCGACGAGTGGGATGATGATGATTGGAGAAAACCAATTGCAGAATATTCAAAGGGTCCTAATATTCAAGTTTATTGAAAGATCAAATTAAAATCAATGAATTTTGTGGTGATAGGTGATGAATTGTATAAAAAACGCATTGAAGGAAGTCTTATGAGGTGTTTGAGTTAGTCTAAAAAAATAATTGCTCTAGTCCATAAGTGTATACGGTGCTCATCAAGCTGGTGAGAGAATGAAATGGGTACTTCGACGTGATCGAGTGTATTGGCCGTTAATGGTCAAAGATTGCATTAAGTATGCTAAAGCATGTCAAGGATGTCAGAAGCATGGTATAATACAACAAATTCTTGCTTCTGAATTACATTCAATTATAAAACCTTGGTCATTTAGAGGTTGGACTTTGGATTTAATTGGAATGATTCATCCTCCATCGTCTAAAAATCACAAGTTTATCTTAGTGGTGATTGATTATTTTATAAAATGGGTTGAGGCTTTTTCTTTAATAGATGTTGGCCAAAATGAAATTATCGATTTCATAGAGGAACATATAATCCATCGATTTGGATTTTCTCATAAGTACTGATCAAGGTATTATGTTTACTGGACAATGTATTAAGAATTTTGCAGCATCGAGGAGTATAATTATGGTAACTTCGACCCATATTATGCGCAAGCAAATGGTCAAGTTGAGACTGCAAATAAAATTTTAATTAATTTGATTAAGAAGCAAATTGGTCAAAGACCTCGTACTTGGCATGAAACATTAAGTCAAGTGTTATAGGCTTATCGAAATTCACCAAGAGATTCAATAAATACATCTCCTTATAAATTAGTTTATGGCCATGTTGTAATTTTACCTTTAGAAATCAATCTTAATACCATAAAAGTTATGAGACAAGATGAATTGCTAGTTAAAGATTACTAGAATGCAATGTTTGATAAATTAAATAACTTAGATAATGAGAACATTTTAGCACTTGATAATCTTATTCATCAAAAAGAGAATATAGCTCGTATCTATAATCGACGAGTACAAGAAAAAGTTTTTGGCATCGGTGAATTAGTGTTAAAAGTTATTTTGCTAATTGATAAGAAATCAAGAGTTTATGGAAAGTGGTCCCCTAATTGGGAGGGCCTTTTCAAGTAATCAACTTGTATTCAAGAAATGCATATTGATACTGGAATTGAAATCAAATTGATAAATGGAAAATTAAATAGTATCGATGTTTTGAAGATAGTAATTAAGATCGAAGCTAAAAGTCTAAAGGCAAATTCAAAGTATTATGAATTCAAAAGAAATTGTTTAGTTACAAAAAACTTGGCATGCCAAGCCTTCAATCTTCATAGAGTTATAAGAGTTGGTCCGGTTGCTCTGTTATCTTTGTACGATCTTGTGCAAGTAATTGAAGCTCTTAAAGTTGCTCATTTTCTATAGCATGATGTTGTGAAGTTTGATTGTCCATATCGCTCTTTTCTTTTGATAAAGAAAGGACTTCTTTGTCGAGCAATATTTTCCTACTTCGGAGCTTTTCAAGAGGATTTTGAAGAAGAGATTTGTTGTGTCTAATTTTAGTAAGTTCTTTTTTGAGTTCGTCTTCTCTCTTAATTAGCTGATCCAATTCAACAGAAGCCATAGTCAAGTGGCTTCATAAGTTGATACCTTTTCTTGTCAACTAAGGGGACTTCAACTTTGATGCTTTGATCTTTGATTTCTTTTATTCTTTTTTTTATGGAATTCAAGTTTATCCTGACATGAAAAAAGCTTTTTGGTATTATCGATGAAAGACACAAGTGGTTTGCATGATCAGAGGGATTCTGGGTAAAAATATTAGAGCTTAAAATTTGGTTAAGTGCAGCATCTAGACCATCTTGCGAGAACCATGCTTCGACGGGATTAGAAAGCAGTATTTTTAGTTTTTGAAGAAGCCCAAATATATCAGGATTGACGGAAGTTTTTGTCAAACCTTGATTCTTTGTGTTTTCAAGGGGATTAGAAATTTGTGGGCTTTGATCCAGATGAATCGATTTCTTTTCAAAACTTGATAACCCAGTCTCTTTGCTTTTGAAGATTTTTGAGATGGCCCCAAGAAGTTCACTTAGGATATCATCATCTTGATTGAGATCGATTGGTTCTTCTCTTTGGTTATTGATTTCTGCAATCCCAGTTTGAAGCAAATGAGAAATTGGATCTTGTGCAAAGAGTGTGAGCTCGGCTTTGTTGGCTGAAGTAATCATAATGATGTCATATTTAGTTGGTGGTGGATTAACGATGTTCTCAATTTACAAAAAATTGAGATCATCATTTGTTGTCCTTTCTTTTTCAGCATTGGTGTTGAAGTTGAATTGGTACTTGAAGATGTAAAGGATAGTTGATGGATGGTAGGTCCAGTTTCAATTTTTTTTTTTTTTTGGAGAAGGTATTGCCTCCTACCTATAAATTCTTTTAATAAGGGTGAAACTATTTTAGTAATTACTTTTAAAACACAAAAAGGAAGCGTAAATACCTTGGTAGCTTTAGAATCCGCTATATTGTAAAAGCTAGAGGAGATGCCTTCAGGATCAGTTTCGAAATCTTTAGTGTATGGTGGAGAATTCCTGGTACCTGAATATTTCGATGGAGAATTGACAGACTTTTTTGTGTGTTGTTGTTTGGCCTAAAAAGAGAAGTATTTATTTAAATAACATTAGTATTTAATATGTATAAAGTGTGTGGAAGTATTTAGATTTGTTGTGATACCTCTGCTAAACTTGAGGCTGTAGAAGAAGCATTTGAAGCTTTCAATTTCTTTCTTGGAGCTTTCGAAGACTCTGCTTTTCGTTTTGAGATGGCTATACTGGCAGGTTTTTCACCCATGGTCGGGCAAACTCTTAGCATACCTTGGAGGGTTTCTTCAAGACTGCGGTTGTACTGTGAATAGTATTTTTTGCCACGAAGCAAGGAAGGATTTTGTCACATAATGACTAGGAATAAAATCAACTGCTTCATATTTAGATCGAGGACCCTTGTTATGCTTTAGTTCTTGAGTTATAAGTGACATGAAATTGTAAATTTTCTGGCCAAGTTGGCTTTACAATTTTGAACCAAAAGAAGCTGGTAAAGCTTAAGAGAATCCCATTTGTCGAGCCACAAAATGAGGAGCAAGTAGAGGAACTTGATATTGATCTTCTTTGTACATGGGGATGCCAGTAGTAAAGACTTGGATGGTTGTGTAATTACTCCAGTTTTTTCCAGCTATGCATCGTACTTTTTCATTAGTCTTGGAGATCCTCGAAGCTTGAAACCATGTTGGACCACATTTGCAATCAACAAAAGGTGCAAAGTTGAGATCTTCATTCTGAAAAGAAGTTGCGTGGTAGAATTTGGTGAAAAATGCCCAGAAAAGATCTCCAACTTTGGGACCAGGAAAGGTTGGTTTCAAAGCTGAGAGTCAGATGCCATCAACTTCCATAAATTTTTCAAAAATTGAATTCAACCACAATTGGAGGAGCCAAAGTGGTCCTCCTACACTAAGAGGAGTTCGATTGCGGAGACTTTGTGACCATGTAGCCGAGCTCATCGTATAAATTGCCTAAGAGTAATTTGAAAAGGCACAAAACTAATGAACTTTCATGGATCAAAGTAGTAAGAGGTTGATAAAGTTTTTGCATAGTGACACTACATGAGCAGAAGACAACGACATTCAGGCAAAAGCATAAAAAGCTACATGTTTATCATCATAAATGGGATTGTCACCTTGTCCCATGTTGTTTTTTTTATGAATTCTTTATAAGATGAGTTACATGTCGGGGGAAATATTGATCCTTGAAGGAGGTAGTCTTGTGATAGCTGCCACATCGAATAGAGTCGGACCAACCATCCTACATGGTAAATGCAGATTGTTAGTCGATTGACTCTAAAAGTACAGAATGGCTCCAATCATTCAATGGTGGGTGGTGAGTTGGTATTGAGACAATTGAAGCCGATCATATATACCACGCCAAGCCCAGAAATCCTTTTTCTTTTGTTTGATTCTTTTGAACCAGGCCAGGTA
This sequence comes from Arachis hypogaea, assembly GCF_003086295.3. Taxonomy (NCBI): domain Eukaryota; kingdom Viridiplantae; phylum Streptophyta; class Magnoliopsida; order Fabales; family Fabaceae; genus Arachis; species Arachis hypogaea. The sequence continues at coordinate 8,846 of NW_027255642.1, forward strand.
ATTAATACTTTTGGATGAAGTTTTTGGGTTATTTTGAAATCCCTTGGTATGGTCATCAAAGGGAGCCATATACATGTCTCTTTTTATCAATAGTTCTTGATCAAGAAGAAAAAGGGAAAAAAGAACTTTATTAATTTTAGATGGAGAAAGTAGAGGGCTCAAGAAACAATGCATTTGGTTGTTAACGGCAAACGGAAAGAGAATTTTTTGTGCATTAGCAGCATCAACTGGGTCTTCAATGATAACATCGTGGTCTTGAGCTAAAATTTGAAGGTTCGCATATGGAGTTTCTTCCAGTGTTTTTTTTTCTTTTATTGAAAGGAGAAGAGTTGCTACTTGTGGCCATGGCGATTCTAGAAAATCACAGTAATAATATGAGTGAAGCAAAAGAGAAGAGTACTTTCTGGTAAAATATATATATACATAAACATATATAATGAATGAAAATACCTTGGAGAAGAAGAGTTAACGAAGTTGAATCCTCAGAGCAGTGCAAAAATTTTGAGAAAAGAAAGAGGTTTTTTGCTTGCAAGAGCAATATAGGAAATTTATGAGGTTTATAAAGGGGGGTATAACGGTGTTGTGACAGAAAGGAAAGCGTTATGAAGAAGTTTCTAGAAAAAGTTTAAAAGATTAATGAAATGGGATATTTATAGAGGGAGGCTGAAAAGATAAAGCTAGTAGGAAGTTGAACGTCCAGAATCAATGGGAAGTGTGCATCATGGGACGTGCATGTAATGGATATGATGAGTGTAGCGATTTCCCAAGTTGGTGTCAGTTATGGGCTTCAAACATTTTTTAGATTTAAACTTTTTCGAATCGACTAACTTTTTATTTTTGATTAGTTGGAAGTTGTCGATTTAAGGGGGCAAATTGTTGGTTGAATATTTTGGTAGATCGGTAAAGTGTATAGATCGAAAGAAAGAGAATCGACCTCAAAGGACGTGATGTACTTGAGTTAGTCGAAAAGATAAAGTCATTAATTTAGTTAGTCAAAATCGAAGGTGTTACTTTTTACTTGTTTGGATCCTATCAGTGGGTTTAGGGTTCATCGAAGGAGGGTTATCGATAAGCAAAATAGGTTTGATCGATGAAGCTTGTCGAAACAGATTAAGCAATTGAAGTAATAATAGGGTTAATAATCAAGTTAGTTGAAGACGATTATCCATCATTAAGTGGCGGGAATGGTTACACTCAGATTTCTCACATATGGAGCATATAATGAAATTTGATTGGTTGAAAAAAATCTATAAATAGATAAAGTTTGGAAGGAACAAATGTTAGAATTCGGTTTCAGAAAACACTCTCGCACACTCACATTCTTAGAGACTTTCTGAGTTTGCAAAGAGTTTTATTTTCTGTAAGATTCCTTCTATGTCTTTACATTTCTTTTAAGTTTCTTGCAATTTATTACCTTTTCTGCAATTTACTTTCCTTTGGCAAACCTTTTCTTTTCTTCTTTTAACATTTCTGCATTGTATTTGAATTCAAAGTTCTTCGACCCTGTTGAAGATATTTTATTGCTTTTCTTTAATTTTAAAGGTCATTTACTTTACTTCTTGTGTTTTTTATTTCAAGTTGTTTAAATTCTTTTTACTTTTCAAGTTTTTCTTTATCTTTTCATCCAAGAACGAAATCTTTGGTGCACGTTTAAAAATCGGTACTCACAAAAAGAGAGTAGATTTCGTACCCAGATATTAGATATCGAACCAACCACGATTTGCTAAAAATCTGCATAACAGTATGTTTGGGCATAACAATATAAAAGTACTTTTTGCTTATTTATTATGTGAAAAATATCTTTTTAAGAAAAAAAGATCTTTTAAAAAAATATAAATTATAGCTTTTTAAAAAGATGTTTTTTATTTTTTTAGTGTTTTTATTTTTATTACTAGAAAATTTACCAAATACGCTAAAAAATAAAAAAAAAATTTATCAACTTAATGACATCTAAACAAGTACTATAAAGACAAAGCATACTGTATTATCTTTAGCGAAATTTATAAATTAATATGAAGTTAGAATACAGATATGCCTCATTGTTATAGTGATATTGTTCTTCTTAATATATTGTTATGTATAGTTGAGGAAAAAAATTGTACTGATCATGTTATATTATAATGCATGGGCAAATTAATTGGTGGTTTCGTTCTTATCGTCACTCACTCACTAATTGATCTTTGTTATTTCCTTGCTTTGAAATCTAATTAATTTGCACAAGTGACTATGACTAAATGAGTCTCACGGATTCACAAACACAAGATTGGAAAGATAATTAAGTGCTGTTGTTCCATCCTCAGATGATTTAAACAAAGTGATGAAGGGTTAAAAACAAAACATATTAACCCCATGCATTTAAACAAAGATAATTAAGTCTCCTCTCTTCTCCCTCTACTATCTGTTCTCTTGTGCTTGTGCTTTCACTGCTTTGTTTGTCATGCTTAAATCTGCTTTGAATTTGCTTTCTTATCTTTTAATCTGCTTTGTTAAGTTTTGAATCTGCTCTGCTATAGCACATAATATTAACATATGATTCAGGCATTCAACTATGTTATTTTTCTAATTTACTATGTTATGCTCTGTTCTAATCTCCTTGAATTCTTCAAATTTTAGTTTTATTAAACTACTCTTCCACCTTAACCCATGACAACAATAAAGATAAGATAAAGATAAAGATAAGATAAAGATAAAGACTAAAATTACAATTAAATTTGTGTATTTTGTTGGGCTGAATTTATGGGCCGTGAGACGTCTTTATTTTGTCATGGGCTAAGGTAGAAGAGTGGTTTAATAAGTTTGAGTGATTGTGGAATGGCATAAAATGAAGCTATAATTGTTTTTTATATTTCTTTATAATTTATGAGTATTGTTTATGTTCTATCTCAGAATTTTACAAACTACGATTCTGTACCAGCTTTCTGAGTCAAGATAAAAACTATGAGTTCACTTGCTTCTAACATTACTTGGATCATACAACAAGTTGAAAATTAAATTCATTCACCTTCTTAGTCTGTTTGTGATTTCCTCCATTCTCGTTGTTCTTTATATTGATTTAAGTATTAGCTGTAAATTAATTGGTGTATATTTTACTAGCTTCAACTTTACTATAAAATATTGGATAAATATTGGATTCACTGCAAAATATGGATATCATTTACAAAAGTCAATTTTGTTCAAGAGTATAATTTTGAACCCAAGACTTGCTAAAGAAAAAAATGAGCACATACTACCGGAATCAACTTTGGTAGTAGCTTCACTGTTAATTATGATTTTTCCTTAAATGAGTATCAGTAATGATAAAAAGTTAAGAAGAAAAGTGTGTAATTTAACTCAAGTAATTATCATTAGAGAAAGTAATAGAAGCTAGAAGAAATTTAAGATAAAACGATAATCAGATACTAATCTGGTGTACATCAAATTCTCAATATTACACCTACATTATAGCACACATTCACAATACAACACATTAGAACCTCAAAATACATATTAAAATAAGAAAGATGAAAAAACCTTCAAAGTATCTCTTGAAGCTTCTTACAGAAAGCATCAATATAAGTAGACTTAATCTTTATTAAGCAACACCTCCTTAATCTTATCATGGTTACTTTTGACTATTCTGCTTGTCTCATTCTCATCATCCATTACAATACTAACTGCTTTGCACACACTTTCCTTAGTGTACAATCCATCGTCTTCCCCTTTCTCCACTTCCACACCAACTTGCAAATTCTTACTCATCAGTCTTGCATTCAGAAACTGGTCACCAACATTTGGAAGCAACACCAACTGGCACTCATTGAGCAATGCCTCTGACAAAGAACCTGACCCGCAATGTGTAATGAAGCATCCAACAGAAGGATCCACCCTCCATACACAATCCCTCTTCCTTTAACCCTCTCTTTGAACCCTTCTTCCAACTGAATCAAACCCAATTGGGGGTTTCAAAGCTACAAGAAAAGGCATGCCAATTAGTTCAAGACCCAACAACAATTCTTGAAACAGGTTTGGCCTCAACCTGCACTCACTTCCAAGACAACAATAAACCATTGAGCCTTGTTTGAATTCTCCAAGCCAAGAAGCCCATTTCTCATCCAATGCAGAGTTTGGTTTCTCTAGTATCACTGGTCCTGTAGGAAGCACAAGCTTCTTGAACTGTTCCTCTACAAAATCAAGGTGAGGCCTTTCAATTCCGCTGCAAGTTCTGAACGCTATTGCATCGGCTTCACTCATGGAAATTAAATGAACATACAATCATAGAAAAGAACATTGCTCCCAAACACATGTTTCTGCTTGTTAGCGTACGCTCGTGCCTCATGGACGTGAAATGTGATAGATAAATCAGGGTACCTTAGAGGAGGTTTCATGAGATCATTCATTGTTTGGTCGTCCCCTTTTTAGAATCTTGAAGATACAACACTGTACCCTATCATGGCAGAACTGACAATACAAAAGTCAATGGCCTTGAGTCTTAAACGCCTTGCCAATGATGGCATCCAATGAGTGAAATCATAGAAAACAAGATCAGCTTTAAGCTGGCAAAGATAAGTTTCTGTTAGAAAATTAAATCAAGTGGTATGCAAGTAACAAAAGTTTAGAAAAGTCAAAGGTGAAATTCAATTTGAATTCAAAGTGGTTACAAGTTCATGGTTCATCACCAAGATTTTACAAACTTCTTGTGCTATTTATCAACTTGCATGGATTAGAATTTTCATGAAATATGGTTAAAGAATTGAAGAAATAAAGTTTGAGTTGAAAACAATAATCATCTATTTACTAGAAGATGTTGAAAGCTTGAAGATTTTTGAAGAATATTCAAGAGAGTAGTACAGCTACAATATTCTACAACATTGAAGAAATTCAAAATCAAATTGAATTGAAATTGGAAGTCAAGCAAATTAGACGATTATGGAAACTACATGAATACAAGTTGAAAGAAGATTCATGAAGCCAACTCATAAAATAGTGGTCATTACAAAATTGAGTTGTGATTCATAAATTATTATTTTAGTAGGAAGCATTGTCTATGTAAAAGCTTCATATGTATGTTGTTATCGATCTCTCGATGAACCAAAATACTTAGTATTTGTTTCAAAAAATTCTCTCCTTATTATTATGAGTGTTAGTGAGTTTGAGAGATGAAAAATATGATAGCGTCATTTATATGAGTGAGTGATCCTAGGGCCAATTAAGTGTGGGTATTATACTTACATTTTGGTATCAGAGTTGGTTAACCCAGCGCTTGGTGTTTTGAGAGTTTGTGAGTTGTGAAAGAGTTCTCATATAGTTGTTTATTCAAAGAGTCGATATGGCAAACACTTTTAATATTGTGTGGTCCAGTCCCAAGTTAGATGGGAAACTTGATTATAGTTATTGGGAGACTTTGATGTCTACCCATTTAAAGGCCCAGAACCTGCGGAATTTTATTGAACCGGGTTTGGAAGAAGGAGCAGATGCTGCCCAACAAAGGAGAGATTAATTAGCGCTATCTCAAATTCATCAAGGAGTACATTATACGGTGTTTGGCAAAATAGCAAATGCCAAAAGTGCAAAGAAAGCATGGAACACGTTGAAGCTGTCATACAAAGGCGTAGATAAAGCTCAGAAAGCAAAGTTACAGTCTTTGAGAAGAGAATATGGAAGGTACGAGATGTCTAGCTCAGAAACTGTTGAGCAATATTTTACTCGTGTTACAGATCTTGTCAATAAAATGAGAGTCTATGGAGAAGATATGCCCGATAGCAAAGTGGTGGAGAAAATTCTTCGCACCATGCCGATGAAGTATGACCATGTGGTGACTACGATACTAGAGTCCCACGATATGGATACCATGACGATTGCAGAGTTGCAAGGAACCATGGAAAGCAACATCAGTAGAATACTGGAGAAATCAGAAAAATCAACCGAGGAAGCCCTGAAAAGCTGAGTGAATTTAAACAATGTTGCAGCATCAAGTCATACACAAGAAGGACGAGGTCGTAGTTTTAATTTTCAAAGTAGAGGTAGAGAAAGTTTCAGAGGTAGAGGTCATGGCAATTACAACCAAGGAAGTTACAATAATTTTTCACCACCTAATCAAGGAAGAGGTGGAACAAATTTCAGGCCTGTCAACCGAGGAAGAGGTTAAGGCAATTTTAATCAAGAAAGAACCAATTTCAACTGCTTTCATTGTAGAAAGTCTGGACACAAAGCAGCAGATTG
>NW_027255643.1:0-15000 GCF_003086295.3 Arachis hypogaea
CACGAATCTAAGTGAAAATTGCAAAAGGCGGAGCTTGCTTTTTCTGTTTCTGTCTTCGAGGAACTGAGGAAGAAGAAGAAAAAGATGAAGAAACATAAGTCCTCTGTTCTCAACTTCCGTAAACCAACCGCACAGGTCAGTGAGAGAGTGTGTGTGATTGTATGCTAGATATTATTGACTGCAGCTTTTTTTTTATTTTTTTGCATGAGTATGGGAAGAAGAAAATATTATTTATTTATTTTATTTTTGTCCAAAAAAAAAATTCTGATGAACAACCCAGAATGGCATAGCTTCTGTTATGGTTGTGGCTGCAATGCCGTTATGCTGCAGACGCAGCTGCAACCGCAATTTAAAACCCTTGTGGATGTGTGGTGCTTGCTCATAATTTAGTTGTTGGTATTAAAGTATTTCTAATGAATTTGTTGCATCAGCCATGTTTTGGTGGGGTATGTTTCCTTTGGTTCTTAGACAAGTGAGTGTATAAGATAAACTTGTATTGCAACATGCAATCCATGCTGCTGTTGTGGTGTGTTTGGTTTGAGCTAAACTCTCTTAAGGGGATGCTTGAGATTTTGGATTTGGAAGAGGGAGGGAACTCAGGGAAGAGAATGACTTGAAGTGTAAAAAGTGAAGTCACTTTGGCTCTTCAGAACTTCGATTTGCAGAAACTCCAGGGTGCTGGGACACAAATGATAGATATAGGGAGACATTAACCTGTTTATAGCTTGAGACAGGACATATTTCTCTGTATGTTTATTTAACCAAAATATGGGAGAGTGGAGATAGATTTTTCCATCTTTACTGTTTCGATGTCTCTGTATTTTATTTCATGGGACACCAAAAAGCGGAGCCTATCCTTTGACACTTTACTTGATTTGGTATGAGATTTGGCAGCTTGTGTCAGCTTTGGGGCCAAGCTCATGGCCTTCTTTTACGGGTTTCTTTATATATGTTGAGAGATTGAGCGGAAACTTTTGTGAGGTTGATCTTTTGCATTCTTTTTATGTGTCTTTTTGTTCTGCATTTGTGGACATGATTCACATCAAGGCACTAGGACATCTGCTGAACCTTGTAATGAACTCCACCGTAGTGAAGGCAACGTTTTAGTTATTGATGTTGCTTGTTTTGTCTTTTTAGTTTGCAAGGATTTCCTATCCTTCTTTCTTTTTGTAATTGTATCTCTTCATGTAAATAAAATTATTCTGCCATCAAAAAAGGAAATAGAGTATGTAAGAGTTTTGAGAAAGAAAGAAAATAAATCATTGTAGAACAGTATAAAAGATGAAGAAGAAATCATCCTACAGCTTGACGAGAACAGTTTCAAACTTAGTTTAATCATTCTTTCCTATTTTTCTTTTCTCATCTTCTGCTGTATCAGGCACTTGAAGCTCCAAAGGAGCCTCGACGACCGAAAACTCATTGGGACCATGTATTAGAAGAGATGGTGTGGTTGTCAAAGGTATCTATTGTTTTTACCTTCAAAATCTTCTATCTTCTTTTTGTAATTCTTTATTTTTAAATGTAGTAATGTTTCACTGTTTCAGTTCTGATGGTTTTACTTATTGTACTTCGGTTTTGTAGGACTTTGAATCAGAGAGGAAATGGAAACTAGCTCAGGCCAAGAAAGTTGCTTTGAGAGCCAGCAAAGGCATGTTAGATCAGGCTACCAGAGGTGAAAAGAAGATGAAGGTTCTGGTCTCTTCTTTTTGTAAATTTAAGGAATTAATAACATACTGCGGTTACCAATGATGTGATTGTATTATTTAGAGTTACAGTTATAGAAAGCATCAGTGTTTGTATGTGTTTTTCTTTCTTACTTTCTTTCATGTTTTGGTATTGCTGCGTCATGAGGGTGGAATATTTTACAGGAAGAAGAGCAACGCTTACGGAAAGTTGCGCTAAATATTTCTAAGGATGTTAAGAAGTTCTGGACAAAAATAGAAAAGCTGGTAATGCATTTTTTAAAATTAAATTTGCTGAATTACTTGCATAAGTTTTCATAATTTTGATGTCCTTTCCATCTATTGTTGTTCTAGGTTCTTTATAAGCACCAAATGGAGCTTGACGAGAAGAAGAAAAAGGCACTTGACAAACAGCTTGAGTTTCTTTTAGGGCAAACTGAGAGGTGGATACTTTACTACATTTATCATTTTATTTTTGTTTAAAAAATACTTCTTTATTTTTTTGGTAGCAATTGGAAGTTGGCTTGACACCATTGGTCTTTCCTTTTAATATGTTTCATTTTCAGGTACTCGTCAATGCTGGCAAAGAATCTTGTGGATCCTTATAAACCGGTTGAGAAAAGTTCTGCTGAGCATCACATGAGTAGTCAATACAAGGATATAGATACAGACATTATCAATGAACCCGAGGAAGCTGATGTTGGTGGGTAAAAGACATGTATGTTAAGGTGTAAGTGGTTGTCACTTATTTTACTAACTTAACTTGATTCATTTGTAATAGAGCATCAGTTGGATGCACCTGATGATGATGAAGAATATGATGTACAATCTGATGATGAATCGGTATGTCTATTTTTTTCAATTGCTATTCTCTTGATCTGTTCACCATAACCACCAAGCACTCAGATTCTGTATTTTGTTTTTTCCTTTTGTTTTGGTTTCTTTTGTTTTATGATTCTTATGAGATTTTGCATCCTGACCCAGATAAAGATTATTAGATTTGATATGTTTATTTTGAACTGTTCTCTTGTTCATCATGACCAAACACACCCACATTATATAGTTTGAAATGTGATTGCTGTTGGAGAACCTACTCAAAGATTATTAGTTTCCACCTGTTTTGTTGCATTGTTTTGTTATGGAATACCTTGTAGGACATTAGGATGCACTATTGGTTCTATCTACACTCTGATCTGCATATTGTTTGTTTGCCATAGGAAGTTGTGTATAAATAAAAAACTATAACTCCAGGATAATGCGGATAGTGATACTCCAGTACAGGGGGGTGTCATTTCATTTTCTTTGTTGAACAATCAGTGAATAGCCAAGATATTAGGGTTTAAGGTCTTAGGTCACATTTTTCTTATTTCCTTCTAATAGTAAAGAGAATATCTCTGTTTATATCTAATTTCTTCTCTTCATCTCACTGAAAAGGTTCCTGTTTTTAGAGAAATGATCTAAAGATTATTTGTCTCCCCTGTTTTGTGCTACCGTTGCAGTTTGTATCTTTATCTTGATAACTTTTAATCCTTCTTCATGTTTAGAATTTCTATGTAGTGCGTTTCTCCCATGTATTATAGTCCTGTACAGTTCTTTTTATCTGTGAGTTTTCTTGATGATGTGTTTCTTGTGGAAATTGAAGATTACTGTGTCCTTTATCCAATTATTTCTTGTGTTTCAATGCATGAGATTGGTCCAAACTAATATTGATGCTAATGGAGGTACTGTTTCTAGGAGGATGATGAGCAAACCCTTGAGGAGGATGAGGCCCATATAACCAAAGAAGAAAGACAAGAGGAATTGGCAGCTTTGAATGATGAAATTGATCTTCCAATTGAGGAGTTACTCAAGCGTTATGGTGGCAGGAATGGTAAGTTTTTGTTTATTTATATCATGGTCTTTTTATTCAAGAAAGTTCAGTTAGTCTTCTCAAATGCTATCTGTTAATATGGGAGACCAACATAGATCATAAAAAGAAAGGGTTGTAGAAGGTGCTGGTTTGCATGGTCATTATATACCTTTTCTGAATGAAATCGTGGTAGTGAACTCTGCTTAAGTTACCTACTTAGGTTGCTTAATTACTGTTGAAGCATTCATGACACCTTTCCTTTCATGATCTATTAGATGAATCTGCAAGTCAAGAAAGTAGTCCAGAGCATAGTGAAGATGGTGATAAAATAGCTAGAAGTAGTGATGGTAAGCACTGGCATTGTGTTTGTGACTGCTAATTTGTTCAGGATATTGTTGTTTCTGACACAGAAGATGATTAATATGTTGCAGAAAATGGAGATGCTTTATGCACCAAGGAAACTGGTACAGGCGACTCTGGCATGGACCCTGGTCGACGCTGTGTATGTGTTTGGTTTTAACACTTTCAGCAGCAAAGTGAGTTATGGACTTACCGTAATTCTCCTTTTCTATTAACAGGGAGAAAGTGTTGGTGACGTAGCTACTCCAGTAAACAATGGTGATGTTGCTATTCCGATAAACAATCAATCTGAAAATATTAAGGAGGTTTCTAGTGAGATGGCTAATGAAGATACTACCCATGGCTTTACTGATGAAGAGGTGAGATTGCATTTAGATTTATTCTCCATATGTATTCTTTCTATTCTCACTATTAAATTTAATTTTCTTTCAATAAAGGTCTTCTGTGTGTATCACTTATATTTTATCTTTCATGATTTTGGTAATGAAAGTAAATTGCTTACGTGTACCTTTAATTCTTGTGCTGGAAGTTTTATTTCCTCCATTTCTGAATTGAATGTATTTTTTGTGGTTGTGATCTACGAATATCATTTAGTAATTTTAAACTTGACTTCCTTTATTAAGATATCTGGCCTTCTTTACTTATATCTGTGATGCTTTGTTGTCTCGACCAATGTGACCAATGTGGTTTTGCCTTCAATTTACTGTTATCATCCTTGATCAAATGTGCCTGTATTATGTTGGATGCAATCAATGAAATCCTTTGGATTCATCATTGGTATGTGCTCCACGCCTCCCCATTTTTCACACCTTCTATTCCTGTGATTTATTGACATTCAGCTGTTAACTTCATAGCTTACAATGTTCCTTCCTGATTTACCTGAAATATTGGCAGGATGATGGTGACTTCTTGCAAACAACAGAGGACAAGGTAAATCAAATTTGAGGACACAAATATAATAACCATAAAGTATCATTTCCACTTATTTGTTTCTATTTGTTTTGATCCTCAATGAGGCAGGTAAAAATATCAAGATATATTGCTATCATTTTTCAAAACAGTTTTATATGTTAATATATACTGAGCTCATTTCAAACAAAATTTTGAAGTTATGTCTGTGTATTGTTCTGTATCAATATGTACTCCTTGTTTTGACAGTTTGAAGTCAACTATTTTGTTGGGTATGGCAGTTTCTAGTTTTAGGCACTGTTGACTATTGTGTATTGTATTTGCTCTTTTTCGTTTCTTGGTTGGTTGATTCATGATTGGCAATTTGAGTCTTTGCTTGATTTCACTGATCAGGATGATGAAACAACCTTATCCGAGGAGGAAAAATTGGAAAAAGTAGATATCATTGATCCCAATGATGAGGTTTGAGCTAGACTGCTTATCTTTCTTCCCAGATTATTGCTGAACAGAAATTTGCATTCTATGTTTATTTGCTTTGTAGATGCATGTTTAGATTATGGGGCCTTATACATATTTTTCATTTTAAATGTCTTTATTATGCTAGTCCTTATGACGAAGCAATTGGTTGTAGATTGCATTATTGCAAAAGGAGAGTGACATGCCTATTGAGGAACTACTTGCAAGGTATAAAAAGGTAGGCAGTAATATCATTTGTTTTTACTTATGATTTAACCCATTCGTGCAAAAACATTGATTTCTATTCTTCTCTGTTTATTAGGACCTGAGTGATGATGGACATGGGGATGAATCTGATTATGCTTCTCCTTTATCTGAGCACCATGAGGACTCTTCAAGCAATGAAGATTCTGGACAGAAGGATGTTGCTGTCCCTATGGAAGAAGATATCAAGTCTGAGAACCTTCCTGCTGTTAACCTCAGGAAAAAGAATGGGAAGTACCTCATGAAACTTCAGAAAAAGGAGAAGGCGAGTATAATATATCTGACGCAGCTGCTGCAGCAAGATCAGCTCAACCAACTGGAATCACCTTCTCTACAACTAAAGTGCGTACAAAGTTCCCTTTTCTACTGAAGTACTCTCTTCGCGAGTACCAACACATTGGATTAGATTGGCTTGTCACAATGTATGAAAAGAGACTGAATGGAATTTTGGCGATGAAATGGGGCTTGGCAAAACAATTATGACTATAGCTTTGCTTGCTCATCTTGCTTGTGAAAAGGGAATATGGGGTCCACATCTAATGTGGTGCCAACTAGTGTGATGCTTAACTGGGAGACTGAATTTCTGAAATGGTGTCCTGCTTTCAAAATTTTAACTTACTTTGGGAGTGCAAAGGAGCGGAAACATAAAAGACAAGGATGGTTGAAACCAAACTCATTTCATGTGTGCATAACAACCTATAGATTAGTCATTCAGGATTCCAAAGTTTTTAAGCGCAAAAAGTGGAAATACTTGATCTTAGATGAAGCTCATCTCATTAAAAACTGGAAGTCACAGAGATGGCAACACTCTTGAATTTCAACTCAAAACGGCGTATTCTCTTGACTGGCACACCATGCAGAATGATCTCATGGAGCTGTGGTCTCTCATGCATTTTTTGATGCCACATGTCTTCCAATCTCATCAAGAGTTTAAGGATTGGTTTTGCAATCCTATATCTGGGATGGTAGAGGGAGAGGAGAAAGTTAACAAGGAGGTTGTTGATCGCCTGCATAATGTTCTTCGTCCATTCTTACTCCGCGGTTGAAGCGAGATGTGGAAAAGCAACTTCCATCGAAACATGAGCATGTCATATATTGTAGACTGTCAAAGCGGCAGCGTAATTTATATGAAGACTTCATTGCTAGTCAGAGACCCAAGCTACTCTTGCAAGTGCCAACTTTTTTGGGATGATTAGTATTATAATGCAACTTCGTAAGGTTTGCAATCATCCTGACCTATTTGAGGGTCGTCCTATTGTCAGTTCCTTTGACATGTCGGGTATTGATGTTCATTAAGTTCTTCTATTTGCTCCATGCTTTTCCTAATCCCTTTTCAATAGTAGACCTAAAAGGCTTAGGCCTCCTATTTACTCATCTTGAATATAGCATGACTTCTTGGGAGAGTGATGAAGTGCAAGCCATTGAGACCCCTTCTAGTTTAATCATGGAACGCACTGATAAGGGTGACCTGGAGGTAATTAAGCCTTGGTCAAAATGTCGAAAAAAGCTACAAGGAACAAACATTTTTGAAGAGATCCGCAAAGCAATTTGGGAAGAGAGGTTGAAAGAGGCGAAGGAACGTGCAGCAGCTATTGCATGGTGGAACTCCTTGAGGTGTAAAAGAAAACCCATCTACTCCACAAGCCTAAGGAATCTTGTTACTCTAAAGCATCCTGTATATGATATTCATCAAGTTAAGGCAAACCCTGTTTCATATTTGTACTCATCGAAGCTGGCCGACATTGTTCTATCACCAGTTGAACGATTTCAGAGGATGACTGATGTGGTTGAAAGTTTCATGTTTGCCATTCCAGCAGCACGAGCACCCTCTCCAGTTTGCTGGTGCAGCAGAAGTGGGGCAACTGTGTTTCTGCATCCATCTTACAAGCAGAAATGCTCTGAAGTTCTGTCACCATTACTGTCACCAATCAGGCCTGCAGTTGTTCGTAGGCAAGTGTATTTCCCAGATAGGCGTCTTATACAATTTGACTGCGGGAAATTGCAAGAACTCGCAATATTGTTGAGGAAATTAAAATCAGAAGGTCATCGAGCTCTGATATTCACCCAGATGACAAAGATGCTTGATGTGCTGGAAGCATTCATTAATTTGTATGGTTACACTTACATGAGATTAGATGGATCAACTCAACCAGAAGAGAGGCAGACCTTAATGCAGCGCTTTAACACTAACCCCAAATATTTTCTTTTTATCTTGTCAACCCGTAGTGGGGGTGTTGGTATCAACCTAGTTGGAGCTGACACTGTTATTTTTTACGATAGTGACTGGAATCCAGCTATGGATCAACAGGCTCAGGATCGTTGCCACAGAATTGGTCAGACACGTGAAGTTCATATCTACAGATTGATTAGTGAAAGCACCATCGAGGAAAATATCTTAAAGAAAGCAAATCAGAAGCGTGCTCTTGACGATCTTGTAATTCAAAGTGGGGGTTATAACACTGAGTTCTTCAAGAAGCTTGATCCTATGGAGCTATTTTCAGGCCATAGAACATTTCAGATTAAAAATATGCTGGAGAAATCCCAGAACAATGGGGAAGTGTCTGTAACTAATGCAGACCTAGAGGCTGCATTAAAATGTGTGGAAGATGAAGCAGATTATAATGCATTAAAGAAAGTTGAGGAGGAAGATGCTGTTGACAACCAGGAGTTTACAGAAGAAGCCATTGGGAGACTTGAAGAGGATGAGTATGGAAATGAAGATGATATGAAGGATGATGAGCCTGCCGAGTTTGGTGAATCTGTTTCCAACTTAAGTAAACAGAATGCAGTAATGTCAAATGGAGATCCCAAGGAAGATGTAATGGCCACTGTTTCTTTAAAAGAAGACGATGTTGACATGTTGGCCGATGTAAAACAGATGGCTGCAGCTGGGCAAGCTATCTCTGCCTTTGAGAATAAGTTGCGTCCTATTGATCGTTATGCCATTCGTTTTCTGGAGCTTTGGGATCCAGTTATAGATAAAACAGCCTTGGAATCTGAAGACAGGATTGAGGACACGGAATGGGAGTTGGATCGCATTGAAAGGTACAAGGAGGAGATGGAAGCTGAAATTGATGAAGATGAGGAACCTCTTGTATATGAAAGTATGTGCCCCATTATTCCCTTTGCTTCCTGAAATTTGATATTGTCATTGTTTATTATCCTTAGAATATAATGAATGTCATCGATTAGACCCCATGAAAATATGTTTAACTCATGACTTTATCCAAATAACGTATTTCTTGCAGAGTTTAGTTGACATATATTATAAATGACATGTAGATCATGTTCCTTTGTATGAGCATCATACCTGAACTCTTACTAATTTGTAAAATTAATTTTTATTGAATTTGAAGTTGAGTATGGTTGATGATTAATTGATCAATTGCTTATAACAAATATTGAAACTTAAGAAGATATTTAGTTTCTAGACTGAACATTCCCTGTTATATTAGAATGGGATGCTGATTTTGCAACTGAGGCATATCGACAGCAAGTAGAGACCTTGGCTCAACATCAGGTGGGTTGGATGAATTTTGGATTTCTTTTTCTTGTCATCTTTTTGCATATGGATAAACATGTTTGATTTTGTGTTCTTGTAGTTGATGGAGGAACTAGAATATGAAGCTAAACAGAAAGCGGAAGCTGAGGAAGAAAATTCTAAAAAGTAAGGCAGCACTAGGCTTTTGTTATATTTTGCATCCACCTTACTGGTATTCAAAGAAAGATCTGTGCTAGTTTCTACATCTAGTAAATATTGCATTATTCTATGAACTATGTTCCCTGTGAATGCTGTGGGTTTTGTCCTGGTTTGAAAAGTTATCTTAATTTTGATATTTTTTCTATCTTCAATTGTGAAACTTCAAAATATAAGTTGAGGTGTGCATGAAAAATAAGGTAATGCCATAAATATGAACGTACATCTGATTGCTCTTACTTTTCATTTTTCATCAGGACTCCTGGTGATTCAAAGCCCAAATCGAAAAAGAAACCCAAGAAAGCAAAGTTTAAATCTCTGAAGAAAGGATCTTTAAACTCTGGCACGAGACCTGTAAAAGAAGAGCCACAGGCAGAGCCAATGACTATAGATGATGATGTTGTCAGTAGTCTTGCTCTTGTATCCCCAAATTCAGCTATGCAGAAAAAACGGAAGAAACCTAAATTTACAAGTGATGGTGAGGAAGAAAAGAGATCAAAGAAGTCAAAAAAATCCAAGAGGGATCTTCCTGATGTTTTTGCTTCAGATTTAGATTCCAACTTATTAGTTATGCATGATGAAAATGCAGAGACTCTGGTTGAGAATGAACAGAAAACGTCAAGCAGAAATAAGATGGGAGGGAAAATATCCATCACTCCAATGCCAGTGAAATGGATCTTGATGATAAAACCAGAAAAAGTGAAAAAGGGAAATCTTTGGTCCAAAGATTGTATCCCACCAGCAGATACTTGGTTACCTCAGGAAGATGCAGTATTATGTGCAGTCGTTCATGAATATGGTTCTAACTGGAGTTTGGTTAGCGAAACGCTTTATGGCATGACTGCCGGTGGGGCATATCGGGGAAGATATCGTCATCCTGTCCATTGCTGTGAGAGGTTTAGAGAACTATTCCAGAAATAT
Source organism: Arachis hypogaea (assembly GCF_003086295.3). Classification (NCBI taxonomy): domain Eukaryota; kingdom Viridiplantae; phylum Streptophyta; class Magnoliopsida; order Fabales; family Fabaceae; genus Arachis; species Arachis hypogaea. The sequence continues at coordinate 10,139 of NW_027255643.1, forward strand.
GTCTTATACTCGGTGGATGCCACAAATAATGAGAAGACAAACAATACTGGTTCTGGAAAAGCCCTTCTTAAAGTTACAGAGGTTGGACTGATAACTTTTACATGCCTATTTTTATCTCCACATTTTCTTATAAGATTTTCTTGTCAGTTTGTGGACCTCATCTCTGTATTCTCATCTTTACTTGGAGTATATTGCAAAGTAAAACTTTTTTCTCACTTAAGATATACTTTGGCAGGAGAACATTCGCATGTTGTTAGATGTTGCTTCTGTGCAACCCAATAGGGAATTACTACTGCAGAAGCATTTTTATGCACTGCTTTCTTGTGTCTGGAAGCTTTCATCACATGTTGACCGAAGGCAAAATCCATCAGCTACCTCTAATGGTCTATGTTTTGATAAGAGTTTCTTTGGTTCTGTTGGCCAGCATTCACAGAATTCCTTGAAAAAATCCTCTGAAAGGATGACATTCAGTAATTCGGCCCAGTGCAAGAAGTTAGTAGCTTCTGCACTTGATGACACCAGAGGTAGGCAAGAGAGTGACCAAACCTTACTCTCTAACTGCAGTGAAGACAAAACCATGCAAGTGAGTACAGATCAGATGGATATAACACTGGAGTTCCAGAAAGAGGAGAGTGATGCCTTGCCTTCATTTCCATCTGTTATAAATTTATCAATACAAGATACAGAACTGTTGCCATCTGTAAATAAGCAAACAGGAGAAGATGGTCACTTTAGAGTCTCTACTTCTATTGCTGAGAATCGTTTCAGGTAACTCAAGACAAAGGAGTTTGTTTGTTTTTGGTATATGGTTTGACTTTACACTGCAATGTGTATTGTTGTGTTTCTTACCTCTCTTTTTTGGTGCATAAGGATAGTTACTCATTATGATTTGGCATTTATCTCAAAATTCTATTCAATGCATAGAAATCAATCATAGAATATATGTCTTTCAATCATAATTTTCTTATACATCAAATAAATCTCCTCCGTTGTTGTCTATTGTTCATGGTTGTCCTCAATACTAGTAGTTGCAAAGAATGTTAGTGATTTGTCCTGTCTTTGTCAAGCTGTCACAAAATGACAAGACTTCTTTTTCCAAGTTTTTTTTTCTGTTACTGCTGCATAACTGTTTATATATCTTCTCTTTTTTCTGCTTCAGGGAGGCAGCAAGAGCATGTAAGGAAGACAGTTCAGCATGGGCTTCATCAGCATTTCCAACAAATGATACAAGATCCAAACCTGGGTCCAGGATACAATCATTGGGAAAGCAGAAGTTTTCCAACACCGACACTGCTAAGCCTTCTAAGTCAAAATCTAAAAGAGCCTTCACTGATCCTAGTGAGACAAATCACCAACAGACTGATCCTTCATTCCTCTCAATGCCACCACTTAAAGATCTGAGATTTGATCTCAATGCAGCATCCACTATGGATGACATTGTAGTTGATGATTTGCCTAGTAGCAGTCTGCCCTTTGGCCTCGACGTGGAAAATTCATTTGATGAAACGGAGAGTTTTGGAGCAGTCCCGCATGATTATGTAGCTGGTTTAATCTCAGATCTTGATGATTGCACATCATTCCCAGAATTTAACGACATTGGTTAGGGTCAAACCACGCCTGGAAAGCAATTCTGTATGACCCCTCCTTGCCATTGAAGGACTGGCATAAGGCTGGCAGGTTGTTTTTGGACAGTCCACAAATTCCGGTGGGATACATAATCGGAACAGAATGTTCTTACATGATCTAATAGGCCTGCCATTTTTGGGTATATAAATAATATGATATAGAAAAAAGGTTAAAGTGAACTGGCAGGTTTGCAGCTTACACGCTGTTGAATGAGGATTCAAGCAAGCCTGCGGCATGTTTCTGGATTTGAAGAGCGCTGTCGATAATTTAATTTTTTACCGAGAAATTCTTTGTTGGTTTGAGGCTTCAATGCACCATTTTCCCCTAGGAACAAACGTAGGTAGGTACTGATTGGCATACATGAAAGTTGGACTGAAATGAAGTGCCTGGTTTGGTGTGCATACATACATACCCAGGTAGATGTGATTTTAGATGGCATGCCCTTGCTGCAGTTCTTTCATTTGCCAACATTGTGTTGTAGATGGTGAGGAGGGAAAAAAAGAGAAGTGCCTTTCAGTTGCTGTTGATTTATGATACTTAACAACATTTTTAATGATGGGAAAATGGTTTACTCCATTTTGGCATTTACTATGCTTGGAACCTGTAAATAATTTAACATAGATCCTTTTTTGTATTCAATTGGGAAACTATGATCACTAAAAAGAGCGTTACTGTTTCAGAAAGAAGATAATTTTTTTTAAAGAAGATATGAGCATCACAAGCTTCTATTTTATTTTGAGTAATATTCCAAATTAATTTCTAAGAAATTTAGTCAAACATTTTAGTTCATAACAAATTTTAATTACTAAATCAGTTTTTAAACTTTTATTTTCTTAAGCAAATTAGTGTTCACATCAATTTACTCGTCTATATATAAGGATCGATTTTAGAAATTTAAAATTTTTTAAAGATAGTTATGTCTTTTATTAAATAATGATAAAGTCTAATTTGTCTAACTTTTTATTAAATTTGATGTAAAGATTAATATATCTAATGAAATAAACGATTAAAAATTGATTTAGTGACTAAATCTTCAAACTGGTCTTGAGATTGACATCGTGCATTAAAATTGTCTTTCAATTGTATCAATTACGTTTTTAAGATTGGAAAAATTGCACCATATTAGTTTCTGACCCGTTTTTCGTTAACGACGTGCTGATGTGGACTTTTGGGGACATGTGTCATCTCATGGTTTTGCCACGTATAACGGTATGATGACGTGTCGGTTAACGACACGTGACATGCTGATGTTGATGGTTATGCTACGTGTCACAATGCTATTTTGCCACGTGTCGGATTATGCCACATGGTCACAATGTTATTTGTTCACATGCGACACTATGTATCATTAATTCATTACATATGCACCAAATTGGTCCCCTTATTTTGCATCAAATGACTCATTTTAGTCCATGAAATTGAATGTCGTGCACTAAATTAGTTTTTTATCCGTTTGTTCTCATTTTTTTGTAAATTTAAAATTCTTAATATTTTTTGATACACTAATTTTAGTTATATTTTTTATTATACAATTTTTTATAATAAATTTTTTAATTAATAATTTTAACTTGTATCATTAATGCACATATTAGCTAAATTCAAAATTTTATTATTGCCTCTTGTGTTTATTTGTATCTGTTTTAATATTGTTCAATCTATGGTTACAATAAGTGCTTATATTAATTAATAGTATAATATATGAAAAGACTACCTAATTAAGTTATAGATAAAATGAATTATTATAACCGAAAGTATAAATCTATCTTACTAGTCTAGTAAGAAGTCAATTATATGGAGAATCGAACATTCTTAAAACGGATGGGAGTAATGAATTTATATTAGTTAATAAGTGTCTAGTATTCTTAAAATATTTATTAAGGTGTTAAATATTAAAAAATTTGTATTAAAAAATATTATTGTACTCTTAACTTACATCTTTATTAAATCAAATATCAATATCTCATATAATTCTTTTAATAAAATATTATAGAAAAAATTGTAAAATTAAAATTAAAATTTTAAAAATATTTTATAAAAGTGCTTGTATTTAAATAATTGTGAAAAGATAAAATTAAAATTGGTGTATTCAAAGATATTAAAACTTTTGAATTTATAAAAAAAAAAGAACAACCTGATGAATGGACTAATTTGGTGCACGACATTCAATTTCAAAGACTAAAATGAGTCATTTAATGCAAAGTAAGGGACCAATTTTGTGCATATATAATGATGACACATAGTAGATGACACATGGACAAATAAAATTGTGACACGTGGCATAATTCAACACGTGACAAAATAGCATTGTGACACGTGGCATAACTATCCACGTCAGCATGCCATGTGTAACCAACACGTCATCATACTGTTATACATAGTCAAACTATGAGGTGACACGTGTCACTAAAGGTTTACGAATCAGAGACTAATACGGTGCAATTTTTTTAATTTCAGGGACATAATTGGTACAATTGAAATTTTAGGGACAATTTTAGTGTATAACATCAATCTCAGAGACAATTTTGGAGATTTAGTCTGATTTAATAATTAAATTGTCTGACTAATTTTTTTTTTTAAATTGATTTAAAATATTATTTTTAATTTATTTTAAGTTTTAACTTTGTGGATCGGATTGAGAATAAATATGAAGAACAGAACCAAATTAAGAACCTAAACAACGAAAAGAACACAAAGAGACCAGGCCTAGTGTGGCCCAAGGACCAAGCCCAAGGTCCAAAGCCGATTTATGATTTCCTGGAATGCATGCTCTCTGTTTGCCTGTGGCCGCGTCTTCAAAGTACAATTTTCGTCTCCATTTTCTTTCGCCTGCAACACTCCTCTTCTGCAAAAGAGAATCAGAGAGAACATGGAGAAGATGAGAATAGAAGAGGTTCAGTCAACTACCAAGAAGCAACGCGTTGCTACTCATACACACATCAAAGGCTTAGGCCTTGAGGTTCTCATTCTCTACCAACCAACCTCTTCTTTTTCTTCTGCGCCTTTTAGTCTCTTATATATATTCACACACGTGACTATTTATTCCTCTTAGCAAGTTTTAATCTTTGTTACTTTGTTTCCAGCTCACTGCAAAGTTTCAACCTTTTTGCTCTTTCGTTAAAACGGGTTTCAATTTTTATGCATGATTGTTCTAGTATTTTGAAACCCTTTTTTTAGCATATTGCACTACTCGACAACTTAAAACCTAGCATTTTTGGACATTGAAGTTATGTATGCAT
>NW_027255644.1:0-15000 GCF_003086295.3 Arachis hypogaea
TTGGATTCTGACCTCCCTGCACTCGAAGTAGGTTTTCTGGAGCTACAGAAGCCCAATCGACGCGATCTCAATTGTGTTAGAAAGTAGACATCCTGGGCTTTCCAGAAATAAAAAATATTCCATACGTTGCCCGAGATTTGATGGCCCAATCCGGCGTTCCAAGTTAGCATAAAAATTCTGGCGTCAAAACGACAGAACTGGCATAAAAGTTGGAGTTAAACGCCCAAACTGGCACCAAAGCTGGCGTTTAACTCCAAGAAAAGCCTCTACATGTGAAAGCTTCAATGCTCAGCCCAGGCACACACCAAGTGGGCCCGGAAGTGGATTTCTGTGTCATTTACTTATTTCTGTAAACCCTAGGTTACTAGTTCTCTATAAATAGGACCTTTTGCTATTGTATTTTCATCAATCTTTTAATCATCTTTTTAATCATATTTTGATGATTGAACCCTCTTTGGGAGGCTGGCCATTCAGCCATGCCTGGACCATTATCACTTATGTATTTTCAACGGTGGAGTTTCTACACCCCAAAGATTAAGGTGTGGAGCTCTGCTGTTCCTCATGAATTAATGCAAAGTACTATTGTTTTTCTATTCAACTCAAGCTTATTCTTATTCTAAGATATTCACTCGCACTTCAACCTGATGAATGTGATTATCCGTGACACTCATCATCATTCTCACCTATGAACGCGTGCCTGACAACCACTTCCGTTCTATCTGCACTAGCATAAGTGTGTATCTCTTAGCCTCATGGTTCACGACGCATGGTTGCCTCTCCTGAAAATAGAGCCCTCCATTCCATGAGATCAGAGTCTTCGTGGTATAAGCTAGAATCAATTGGCAGCCATTCTTGAGATCCGGAAAGTCTAAACCTTGTCTGTGGTATTCCGAGTAGGATCTGGGATGGGATGAATGTGACGCACTTCAAACTCGTGAGTGTTTGGCATAATGACAGACGCAAAAGGATCAATGGATCCTATTCCAACATGAGTGAGAACCGACAGATGATTAGCCGTGCGATGACAGCGCATTTGGACCATTTTCACTGAGAGGACGGACGGTAGCCATTGACAACGGTAATCCCCCAACATACAGCTTGTCATGGAAAGGAGTATGAATGATTGAATGAAGGTAATAGGAAAGCAGAGGTTCAGAAAGAACAAAGCATCTTCATACGCTTATCTGAAATCCCACCAATGAATTACATAAGTACTTCTATTTTATTTTCTGTTTTAATTATATTTTAATTATCAAAAATCCCATAACCATTTGAATCCGCCTGACTGAGATTTACAAGGATGACCATATCTTGCTTCAAGCCGATAATCTCCGTGGGATCGACCCTTACTCACGTAAGGTGTTACTTGGATGACCCAATGCACTTGCTGGTTAGTTGTGCGGAGTTGTGAAAAAGAGTTGAGATTATGATCGTGCGTACCAAGTTGTTGGCGCAGTTGAGATCACAATTTCGTGCACCAACATGCGTCCTTGAATGGCTCTTGTTCATAGTATGTTGGTGGAGGTTGTTGATTGTCACGAATAGGTCCACCATAACCATTGCCTTGGTATGCATCATAGAATGGTTGTTGCTCATAGTGCATTGGAGGGGGTTGTTGCCAAGAGGGTTGATCAAATCCTTGTGGCTCCTCCCATCTTTGATTGTCCCAACCTTAATGCATGTTCGCATTGTAGCTTCCATTCCCTACAACATAATTTGAACTAAACTCGTAGCCAAAGGGGTAAGAATTCATAGCAACAAAGGAAAGTAAAAACAAAAACTAATAAGAAAATAACGAGAATAAACTCCTAAAACTAGAAACAACTAACAAAGAAACGAAAAAGAAAAATTATTCACAATATTCACAATAACCAATAATAAGGCACACGTTTGCAATTCCCCGGCAACGGCGCCATTTTGATGAATGGATTTTTTCTAGTAAAGAAATTCACAAATAAATTCTCATTGTAAGTATAGTTTCTAAACCAACAAAGAATCCTTTCATACAAAATTTTGTTTGTCACTAAAGCAAACCCAATAAAATTAATCAACCGAAGTATTCAAACCTCGGGTCGTCTCTCAAGGAATTGCAAGGAGGTGTATTTATTATTGGTTATGGAAAAGTATCTTTTTGGATTTTTGAAATGTGAAACAAGGAATGTAAATAACAAGGAAATAAAATAACAATTAAGAAAAGTCTTAGCAAGGATTGATAATTAGAAGTCCTATCCTCATTATCATCCTCAATTGTGACATTAATTTTCCATTGCTCCCACCTAGTTAACCTCTAACTATGAAGGTAAATCAAGTGGATAAATCAATTTGATTTCTCAAGTCCTAGTTAACTCCTATGGAAAGACTAGAGTTAGTGGAATTCAAATCAACTAGCAACTTTTAATTATCAATCAACATGGGAGTTTGATAACTCAAGAGTCTCTAATTACTCAACCAAAGCCAATAATATAAAAATCTAACTTAAAATCCTCCCAAGCATTTTATCAAACACTAGGAAGGCACAACATAAAAATATAGAAAACTAACAAGGAATATAAAATCCAAACAACCAATTTTAAGCATCAATAACATTAATTAAAGAAAGCAATCATAAATATGAAATACCTCAAATTGCATTAAATAGGAAATTCAATCTAACATAGAATTCATAAACCAAATTGGGGAAATAAACAAATCAATAAGAGAAATAAGTAAACTAAAGGACTAGGACAAATAAGAGTAGAGGAAAACTAAATTAAAGCAAAGTAGAAATCTGAGATTAAGAAAAGCTAAACTTAAAATCCTAAAACCTAGGGAGAGGAGAAAGCTTCTCCCTCTAGAGAACTACATCTAAACCTAAAATTATTTGAATTAATGTTGTCTGAATGAATGAATGGATGAATGAATGATTCTCTCACTCTGCAGCCTTTATTCTGTGTTCTCGGTCTTGGAACTGGGCCCAAACGTAGCCCAGAAATCGCCCCCAGTGCTTTCTAAAATTTCTGCATGTGGCGCATGTCACGCGTACGCGTCAGTCATGCGTACACGTCGTTTGAGAAAAATCCTTGTCATGCATACGCGTCAGTCACGTGTACGCGTCACTTGTCTTCTACGCTAGTCACGCATACGCGTCGTCCACGCGTACGCATCGCTGCACTACAAGAAAAACACTCATTCAGCCACACTTTTTTTAAGTTACATTTGAAAAGCGTAGCCTATTCTTAGAATAGGCTACGCTTTTTCGCATGGTGCCCTTTTATAAGAGAAAAGGAAACACTATTGAAGCATCACTTCAAAAGCGTCTCCTTAGATATTTTAAATATCACTTATAAAGCGTAGCCAAATCTAAAAAGCTATGGATACACTTTTTTGACCAAAGGGAGTGCTTTTAAAAAGTAACCCATTTGTTAAGTTTTGGGTGCGCTTCAGAAGTATTGCGTAATCTATGTAGGCCCAAACCCATGCGAGACCTAGTAATCTTTTTTCCCTTTTTCATCCATACTACACTAACACTTAGCCAAATCAGTAGAGAACAAAACACTCACCCTTCTTCCTTTGTTCCTGCCACTCATCACCCCCAAATCCCTGGTTCGCCGCCACTAATCTTCACGGTGTCACCACACACCACCCCAGAACCGTCACTCCTCTTCCCCGCTTACCACTCACAACTCCAGAACCATCGCTCCTCTTCCCTGCTTAACCCACTTCGCCATCTCCATTTCTTCCTCTCTCCGCCACACGAGCTTCTTTCACCGTTGCTGCCGCCGCTCGCGTCGCGTCTCCTCATTGCTAAATGCTGATGAAATTCACACACACTCTTTCTTTCTTTAGTTTCTTTTTTCACACCGTTTCATCAAAAGATTGGAAGAAAAAAGAAAAGAAAAACAAAACCTAATTTACCATCACTCGGTACTCTACCTAGCCTTCCCAGTTCCTACACAATAAACCAAGAGAGATCAGAGAAGAGAGAACCGGTTCGTCGCTGGTGGTTCACCTCCTGCGTCCGCGTCTCTTCTGTTTCCACCGCAGCTGGCTGTTCTGCTTACGCATTTGAGTCCCGTCGTCACCGCTGGTGGTTCGCCGCATCTGTTCATGCTTCGGCCTCTCCTCATCTTTGGTCGCAGCTTTTCTCCTTTGCTTGCCGCTTCTGTTTCTCTTGCTTCATTTTAGCGCCACTGCTCAGATCTGGTGTGTTAATTTTCTATTTTGTCTACCTAAGTAAGTTAATTTGTCAACTTAGACATTTAGCTAAAGTATTTTGTTAGTTAATTGGTTCATTTAGTTCTACATTTAGCTAATTAGGTTGATTTAGTTCTTGTTTTAGCTAATTAGTTCATTGGTTGATTGAGCTTCTAGGTTGTCAATTTGTTCAATTAGTTCTATTTCTCTTTTAAAGATTTCTTAATCACAAACACCAGATTAAGAACAAAAATCTACTCCTGAGGCTTTTAAATTTTTATTTAAGTTTTTTTTATAGTTTTATATGTTTATTTAATTGTAGCCTGGTATAAAAGGTGACCCTGTCAGTGTCATTTCGGTTCTATTAACCATGCTTGTTAGTGTTGGGGTTTTAACTTTTTAGGATTTATCTTGGATTTATATTGGCTTTAAAGAGAGTAGACCTAATACAAAATTTACAAAATCGCTTAAGAGTTATTTGATTTGGTTATGACTTGTGAAAACACTTTGTTGTTGAATAGCTTAATATAAACTGGTTTTCTTTTGTGGTATAGGTAGTACCGAAGACTATTGGAAATGACCTGATGCTGCTCAAGTAATGGCTCAGGTTGAGGATTTGTGTTTTCTTCACTTTGCATCAATCTATAGAATTTTTCTATATATATATATATATATAGTTATTTTGTTTACTAACATGGTGTTTGTGTTGTTGTAGTTAGTATGGGTACTGACATTATTTTGTTTAATTCCTTTATGCTCATGATTGTTGATTACAGATCCTTCTTCACGGGGCATCTACCTGAGGCAGGCTACTGCTTTCCAACAATCTACTGAGGTGAGATCATAATCAGCTTGTGCACCATTGATGATCAAAGCATATCTTTAGATCAGATATTTGAAAAAACTATGATTTGAAAATGGATTAAAGATTGAAATGTGGGAAAAATACTACTAGACTTGCTACTTTTGCATTTGTCTTTACTTAAGCATGTTTAGGTGTACCAATTAACAAAAGAAAAATAGGAATTTTGTTGATAGTTTAGACTTAGAGTATTTTGATTGTTTTCTTGTTCAATTGCTTTTGTTTTTTTGTTCATTTATATATGCTTTGTAGGACTCATGATGACCTTTTTGTGCTATCCTATTCTCTCTTAACAGTACTTTTATTTTATCATAAATTTTTAGTAATTTATTAATAGAACGATAGATTTGATAACATGCATGCTATTGTTGATGTAGAGTTTTGTTGCAGTGTTTGAAACAAGAGCAATATGATATTCTTTGAATAAATAGAAATGCAATGGTAAAATTTTATGGATGTACATCATGGGAAGGTCAGGTCAGAATTTAGATTGGATACTAAATGAAATTTGATTTCCAACTTTAGTCTTAAACAGCAATCCTGAAGTGTGTGTTGTCTAAGCACTGATCAGAAAGCAATGTCCTTCCATCTTGATTTCATGAAGTTGAATGAATCCATTTTCTAAATTTATAGCTCTGTGCCTTTCTTCTACTCATAAGCAGTAATATAATTTGTTTTTGTATTCTTTTAGGAACAAGTAAAGCTGCAAAATTCTTGAGAGCTAATTGAATTTCTCTTTTCAAAGTACCGAAAGAAACAGTAGAGCTACTTGGGAAATCTGACCTGTATTTCTTTGGCCCCGAGCATCCTCCATTGACTGAACTAGCTCAGAAAGCCCTTGGCTGGGCCGTGGATGAGAAATTGATGCCAGGTATTATGGTTTCTGCTTATCAGTTCCATGCCAAAATTTATTCAATAAATGAGTTAGACTCGTTGTCAGTTCGGATTTTCCATTTCGTGTTGTACTACTTTGCAAGTTACTGTTGCACGAAATTAAAATGAACTGGAAAGAAAATTTGAATTGTCTTGAGCCCCATCTGAAAATGATTTTAATCTGTGTATGACTGTAGTGAGATTGTGCTCTGAAACCCAGGACTAAACTGACTCCATGTTATTGTTGTTGATATTTGTGTTATATAGTGTTATTGTGAAAGAAAAGAGTAGTAGATATACTACTTATATAGTAGGTGAAATTAAATTATTAATTAATTGAAATGTTATATAAATGTGGCCCCTGGGTTTGTTTGTGTTAGCGGGTTTAGACTTTAGTGTATTGGGTCACACCTTTAGTTTGTTGGAACACAGAAAAGTGGTTAAACTAGAGGCTTAACCCAATTTTGTCCCTGCTCTTCTCAGTGTCAACTAAATTATTTTCAGTAACTGATTTTTATGCATGTGCCTTATGATTGTCTTATGTTTCCATGTGAAATTGTTACCTGGAAATCAGTCTTTTATCTCTAATTCTCTATCCTTTTCATTGTTTAGAATATTTACATTGGTGAGTTCCTGCGATGAAATCTTTGTATCTTTACACTTTTCCTTAGCTGGGATAAGTATATAAATTTGGCTTTATTTGCATGTTTGCTGATAATGTGACTTGATGCCTTGGTCATTGAAAGATTGTATCAATTTAACTAACTTCCCATATGTTTGTTATGATTTTAATTGTGTCTGCTTGCATTTCTTTTCTTAGTCGATAATTAGACAATGTTTCTTCTAAAAAAAAAAATCTCCTATAGCAAAAAGTTCTGGAAATCCAACTTCTCTATGGTCTTTGGATTATAACTCCATTGCCCTCTCACATGGTCTTTGGTTTTGAATTATTGACATCGCCAGTGTATACATCTTACCTGATGTAAAATTTCTATGTTTTTTATTCAAAAAAGGGAATGACAGGTGAATTATTAAGGTTGTTTGGGAATGCTGAAAAATTAAACTTATTGAGTCTTATTTGTATAATTGCTTTTTAAAATAACTTAATATATGAAATCAATTTATGTTGGATACTTTAGATGAAAAGTGGTTTTAAGATAATCTATTGTGTTTGGAATGGATTAAAAAAAGCTATTTTTAAGTGGATAATTACAAAAATTTGGTATGAGATTTTTGTTACTATTATTTAATATTGGATAGTTGAAATCAAATTGGTAAAATCGTTACAATTCAAAAATAGTGAGCTTTTTCTTAGAATCATAAACTTCAAAACATTATTTTCGTCTATGAGCTGTTTTTTAGCTTAAAAATATTAGTTTTGATTATAATCTATTTTTACTTTTTTACACAAGATGCACTTATGAAACTTTAATTAATTGATGATACATGCTAATGATTATTTGAGATGATGTTGGTCTATTTGTTATATATGATGCAGTAAATTGATGATAATATATGTGAATTACTTGAGTGAATTGTGGCTCGATTGCTATGTTGATAATCCAGAAATTGTTGATTTCATATGAGTATGCTTAAACGTGAAAAGTGACAAAAAATGGTGATTTATTAACCCTGAGCACTTGGGGCTGATTTAATCTTTCTAACAAGTTACAATAGGTAAAAGAAAGTTAGAATGCAAGGTTAGAGTGAGTGAAAAGCTAGTAATCAATTTTTGACCTCTCAAAACCCGAGGTTACATGTTGCAGAATTATGCAGTTTTGGGCAGCAATTTTTGAACAAAACTGGGAGTAATCTAGCCACTCAAAATGAGTGAAATTATTTTTCTATGAAACCTTGAGATTTCTAGATTATTCTCCTAAAATTTCAGAATTTTCCATGTGTGGTTTGGAAGATATGATTTTTAGAAAATGGTCATTTTCTGCAGAAAAAATGCTGTACGAATTCTGGAACAGCAACTTCAAAACCACATATTTCAATACTCTGAAACTCTATGGAGATGAAACTAAAGAAAATGAAATATTAGGATGTCTAGTATTTTATATCCAAATTTTAGGACAATTCGAATTTTATAGAGAAAGTTATGTCTTCTGGAAGCAGGGCTGTTCACTGCTGCGACAGCACCCTTTCCTTAAAAAAAACCATATTTCGAGAGGCATAACTTTTTCTAGAAAAGCGAAAATACTCTGGACTTAACTGGGTGAAAGATGGGTAAGTCTGGTTTAACCACACCAAACTTTAGGAGAATCCAATCAAAGATGGATTTTATATGATTTTTCTAAGTTGGTTACTGCTTGCTGTTTTTCTGAAGTATACTAAATCAGTAGCCGTTTTTAAAAAATCATATAAAATTAAATTCTTAGAACGCAGTTGCAAAACCAAAACCAAAGTACACTTTAGGATTCCTATTTAAAATAAATAATAATATATTAGGATTTCTTTTGCCCCTTTTTTTATATGTATAATATATTAGGTATATGTATAATATGTTATACCTCTTATATTTGCATATGGTTAAGTTAATTGCTATGGCTGAAAATCATATGTTGTTGGCTTTATTGACACTTTAACACTTGAAGTTATATTTTATGGCTGAAAATTGTTTGTGCAATTCTGGTTGTTGTAATTCTAGTTTTGTGCACTTTTGTTTGCTAGAATTTCTGTTTTTTTTTTTTTTTGTACTTTTGAATTTGTGCCTGGATTTGTGCACCTGTTTATATTGTTGGGAGCTTCTCATACTTGAAGTCATATAAAGATTATTAGAGTTATGCTAACTGAAGCAGCACCAAGAATTGTGCTAACTTTATTTTTTAGGTTGACATAGTTTTGATAATTTATACAACTATTTTCAGTTTGATTTTTTAATTTTTATAATTGCGAATATCATTATAAATATTTTTTAATTACTTTTCTATATAATTGTGCAGGATAATATTGAGGATGATAATGAAGATTAAGCTGTTTATCATTGTGGTTTATGGGTTAAGATGGAGTAATATTGAGAATGAATACATGTATGGTAGAGTAATTACTTTTATTAGAAGATACTCATATAGAATATAATATTTTAGTTTTCCGTAGAGTATTAGTAGTAAATTCTAAGTGGTCTCATGTCTATTTTGATATGGCTATGTTTAATTTAGTGTGAGATGTATGAATATTAGTACATTTGGATCATTATAAATATATTTAATTTATAGATAATTTTTATTATTTAAAGAAATTATTTAGTATAATTATGTATTTATTTTTATTTTATAATATTTAACTCATTTAATTAAAAATACAGAATTATATATGTAATCATATTACTAAATATTATGTACAAAATATATATATATATATATATATATATATATATATATAATATAATATATATATATATATATATATAAGAGAGAGAGAGAGAGAGAGAGTAGCTATGGTTATACAGAAAATTAAAAAAAAAAACAATGAGGGACCTAAGGCTATACTTATATAGAGTAGTTATAGTATACAATATGGCTACGCTTTACAGGTGATGCAGTAGCACTGAAAAGCGTAGCCTATTCTGGTAAAATGGAAGCTGAAAAGCGTAGCCTTTGGTCCTGGACAGTATCACTTGAAAAGCGCACCCTATTCCCAAAAGCCAAAAGCGTAGCCCTTGGTGCAGAAAAGCGTAGCCTTTGAGAATAGGCAACGGCCGAATAGGAATCACCCCAAAAAGCGTAGCCGTAGCCTAAGGCATCATTTTTTTTCACTTTTGGCTACACTTTTCAAGTGTACCTGAATGGGTGTTTTTCTTGTAGTGCTGCCGGCTTCTCAAAACTTTATTTTCTTGCGTTCCTTCCACTTTTGCATGTTTTCTTTCATCCTCTAAGCCATTCCTGCCCTATAAAGCCTGCAAACACTTAACACATAGATCACGGCATCGAATGGTAATAAATGGTAATTAAAATTGACATTTAGAGGCCCAAGAAACATGTTTTCAACTATATCACAGAATTAGGAAGGAAAATATAAAAAATGCAAATTCTATGAATAAGTGTGAGAATAGTGGATAAAATCTACTCAATTAAGAACATGATAAACCCTAAAAATGGTGTTTATCAACCAGCAAGTGCACTGGGTCGTCCAAGTAATACCTGAGCGAGTTAGGGTCGATCCCACGAAGATTGTCGTTTGAAGCAAGCTATGGTTATCTTGCATTTCTTAGTTAAGTGGGTAGAAGAGTTATTGGTTTGAATTTGGTTAAAAGCATAAAAGGAATGAAAAAGGGTAATCAGAACTCAGAAGTCGTGTAAACTATGATAAGAAGGTGGTTAAGGTCTGGAGATGCTTTGTCCTTTTGGATTAACTCTGGTATTACTGTCTTCTTCAATTGTGAATGATTTCTTCTATGGCAGGCTGTATGTGATTGACGCTGGTTTGAGCAGCCGCCATTATTTCTCCAGATCTGAACCCCAGGGTTAGTGCGGATCTATTCTGATTGAGGGTGATGTTCCTGCAATTCATTCTCTTTGGTGATCCTACTCAAAACGCCACAGACAATGTTAAATCTTCTAGATCAGAGGATGTTGCACGTTGGTTCTAGCCTCTACCACAGAGACCCTAATCTCCCCATACCTCGGCTGAACTGGTGTCTCGAGAAGTCCCCAACGAAGTCGTGGATTAGCCATCTAAGAGATGTATAGTCAAGCTGGTGGTTCAATGCTTTCCACTTAAGTATTCATTCACACAAACCCAAGAAGAACACGGGTGGTTGTCAAGCACGCGGTCTTAGTATGAAGAACGAAGATGATTGTCTCGGGTCATCTCGTTCATCATGTTGAAGAACGAAAATACATCTTAGAATTAAATCAAATACGGATTGAAGAGAAATAGTAATACTTTTATTAATCCATAAAGCTCAGTAGGGCTCTTCCCCTCAACCCAGGAGGTTTAGAAACTCATACTATTAGAAAATACAATGATAAAACGAAAAATATGGCATAGAAGTCCATATGATTATGTAAAATATCCCTTAAATACTAAACTAATAACTAAGGATTACATAAGAAAGGGTAAAACAGTCTTTTAGTGCTAAAATCCACTTCTGGGGCCCACTTGGTGAGTGTTTGGGCTGAGCTTTGATGAGATCCACGTGCTATGAGGCCTCTAGGGCATTGAACGCTGGCTAGGGTCTCCTCTTTGGGTGTTTGGACGCTGGTCTCTGCTCCTTGGGCGCTGAACGCCTGGAATAGGGCAGGAAGCTGGCGTTGGACGCCTGTTTCGGGCCTTCTATTCTAAAGCAAAGTATGAACTATTAAACATTGCTAGAAAGCTCTAGAAGTCGGCTTTCCATAGCCATTAAGAACGCTCTATTTGGACTTCTGCAGCTCTAGAAAAGCTCTTCCGAGTGCAAGGAGGTCAGATCCGGACAACATCTGCAGTGCTTTCTCTGTCTCTGAATCAAACTTTTACTCCATCTCCTCAATTTCAGCCAGAAAATACCTGAAATTATACAAAAATACACAAACTCATAGGAGAATCCAAAAATATGAATTTAACACTGAAACCTATGAAAACTTAACAAAAATTAAACAAAATATCCTAAAAACTATATGAAAACAATGCCAAAAAGCGTATAAAATATCCGCTCATCACAACACCAAACTTAAACTGTTGCTTGTCCCCAACAAACTAAAAGCACAGTAGGATAAAAAGAAGAGTAAGATACAATAAATCTTAGAGTTTCCAATGAAGCTCAATTTTAATTAGATGAGCGGGACTTAGTAGCTTTTTACTTCTGAATGGTTTTGGCATCTCACTATCCATTGAATCTCAGAATGGTTGGCATCTTTAGGAACTTGGAATTCAGATGATATTATTGATTCTCCTAGTTCAGTTCTTTTTTTATTCTTGAACACAGCTTTCAAAGTCTTGGCCGTGACCCTAAGCACTTTGTTTTCCAATATTACCACCGGATACATAAATGCCACAGACACTTTAACTGGGTGAACCCTTTCGGATTGTGATTCAGCTTTGCTAGAATCCCCAGATAGAGGTGTCCAGAGTTCTTAAGCACACTCTTTTTTCTTTGGATCACGACTTTAACTACTCAGTCTCAAACTTTTCACTTGACACCTTCACACCACAAGCATATGGTTAGGGACAGCTTGGTTGAGCCGCTTAGGCTAGGATTTTATTCCTTTCGGCCCTCCTATCCATTAATGCTCAAAGTCTTGGATCCTTTTTACCCTTGCTTTTTGGTTTAAAGGGCTATTGGCTTTTTCTGCTCGCTTTTTCTTTTTCCTTCTTTTTTTTTCCGCAAGCTTTGTTTTTCACTGCTTTTTCTTGCTTCAAGAATCAATTTTATGATTTTTCAGATTATCAATAACATTTCTCTTTTTTTTCATTATTCTTTCAAGAGCGAACAATTTTAACATTCATGAATTTCACTATAAAAAATATGCACTGTTCAAGCATTCATTCAGAAAACAAAAAGTATTGCCACCAAATCAAAATAATCAAACTAATTTCAAGATAGAATTTGAAATTCATGTACTTCTTTTTCTTTTTCAGAAAACATTTTTCATTTTAAGAAAGGTGAAAGACTCATGGAATATTCATAGCTTTAAGACACAAACATAGACAAAACATATGGCATAGAAATAAAAAAACAGAAAAATAAGAACAAGGAAATTAAAGAACGGGTCCACCTTAGTGACGTCGGCTAGTTCTTCCTCTTGAAGATCCTATGGAGTGCTTGAGCTCCTCTATGTCTCTTTCTTGCCTTTGTTGCTCCTCTCTCATGACCTTTTGGTCCTCTCTGATTTCATTGAGGATAATGGGGTGCTCTTGGTGCTCCATTCTTAGTTGCTCCATGTTAGAACTCAAATCTCCTAAAGAGGTGTTGAGTTGCTCCCAATAGTTATGTGGAGGAAAATGCATCCCTTGAGGCATCTCAGGGATTTCTTGATGAGAAATTTCCTCATGATCTTGTTGAGGTCCATGAGTGGGCTCTCTTGTTTGCTCCATTCTCTTCTTAGTGATGGGCTTGTCTCCTTCAATGAGGATGTCTTCCTCTATGACAATCCCAGCTGAATTGCATAGGTGACAGATGAGATGAGGAAAGGCTAACCTTGTCAAAGTGGAGGGCTTGTCAGCCACCTTGTATAGTTCTAGAGATATTATCTCATGAACTTCTACTTCCTCTCTAATCATGATACTGTGGATTATGATAGCCCGGTCTACAGTTACTTCAGACCGGTTGCTAGTAGGAATAATAGAGCGTTGGATGAACTCTAACCATCCTCTAGCCACGGGCTTGAGGTCAAGTCTTCTTAGTTGAATCGGCTTACCTTTGGAGTCTCTTTTCCATTGAGCTCCTTCCATACAGATGACCATGAGGACTTGGTCCAACCTTTGATCAAAGTTGACCCTTCTAGTGAAAGGATCAGGATCTCCTCTCATTATTGGCAAGTTGAATGCCAACCTTACAGTTTCCGAACTGAAATAAAAGTATTTCCCCAAACCATTGTGAGCCAATTCTTTGGGTTAGGGTTTACACTTTGATCATGGTTCTTAGTGATCCATGCATTAGCATAGAACTCTTGAACCATTAAGATTCTAACTTGTTGGTTGGGGTTGGTGAGAGCTTCCCAACCTCTTCTTCAAACCTCACGTCGGATCTCCAGATATTCACTCTTTTTGAGCATGAAGGGGACCTCAGGGATCACCTTTTTCTTGGCCACAACTTTATAGAAGTGGTCTTGATGGACGTTTGAGATGAATCTTTCCATCTCCCAAGACTCAGAGGTGGAAGCAATTGCCTTCCCTTTCCTCTTTCTAGAGATTTCTCTGGCCTTAGGTGCCATTAATGGTTATGGAAAAATAAGAAGCATAGCTTTTTCCACACCAAACATAAAAGTTTTGCTAATCTTCGAGCAAAAGAAGAAAGAAAGAAGGAGAAGAAGAAGAAATAAAGGAGATGGAGGGGGATTATGGGTTTGGCCTAAGGGGGTTTAAGTGTGTATGATGTGTGAAATTGAAGGTGTTAAGGAGGGGTATTTATGAAGGGGTTGGGTTTGGGAGGGAAATGTTTTGAATTTCAATGGAGAGGTAGGTGGGGTTTTATGATGGGTTTTTGGGGAGTAGTAGATGGATGTGAGTGGTGAAGAGAGTGTGGGGAAGAGGGTAGGAGTTGATAGGTGAAGGGGAATAGGTGTTGATGTGATTGGTCAAGGGTATTTAGGGAAGAGTGTTATGGAAAGGTGTGAAGAGGATAGAAAGGGATGTGGGGTAGGTGGGGATCCTGTGGGATCCCCAGATCCTGAGGTGTCAAGGAATTCTGGTCCCTGCACCTTTCTGGCGTTTAAACGCCCACTGTGTGCCATTTCTGGTGTTTAACGCCTTCTCTGCTACCTTTTCTGGTGTTAAACGCTAGGCTGATACCCTTTTCTAGCGTTAAACACCAGTCTGCTTGCCAATTCTGGCGTTTAACGCCAGCCAAACACCAGACACCCTTTTCTGGCATTAAACGCTAGTCTGTCTGCCAATTCTGGCGTTTAACATCCAGAATGCTGCCAGACTGGGCGTTAAACGCCCATTTTGCTATCCTTACTGGCGTTTAAACACCAGTAAGCCTATCCTCCAGGGTGTGCTATTTTTGACGATGTTTTTGATTCTGCTTTAATTCTGCAGCTATTTTTGTGACTCCACATGATCATCTACCTAAAGAAAACATAACATGACAATGGAAAACAAATGTCTATAAAAATAAAAATAATTAAATAACATTGGGTTGCCTCCCAATAAGCGCTTCTTTAATATCAATAGCTTGACAGTGAGCTCTTAGAGAGCTTCACAGAGACTCAGAGCTTAATGGTGGCCTCCTAACACCAAACTTAGAAGTTGAGTGTGGGGGCTCTGTTTGACTCTGTATAGAGAGAAGCTTTTCATGCTTTCTCTCCATGGTTACAGAAGAAGATCCTTGAGCCTTAAACACAAGGTAGTCCTCATTCAATTGAAGGACTAACTTTCCTCTATCCACATCAATCACAGCTCTTGCTGTGGCTAGGAAGGGTCTTCTAAGGATAATGGATTCATCCTCT
>NW_027255645.1:0-15000 GCF_003086295.3 Arachis hypogaea
GGGTATGCACCTATGAGTGGTAAAATGAAGTGGAAAGAGGGCAATGCGCAATGAGAAGGCAAGCGTATTGACAGAAGAGCACCAATTTGGAAGCATAGTGTCAAAATTGACTAAAAATATGATAGGTGCAATTCAACAAACACTTGGCGTGCAACATGCAAATCATAAGCACATTGAAGAAATGCAAAGGTACAATATCCCAAAATGATATACCCAATATCAAAACAACATCACATAATCACAATGAATTCACAAGATAACAAATCAACCCATCAAAGCAAGAGGTAATAGCAAAATTCAACATCCATAAAAAATAGCAAAGTAAAAGAGGGAAGCAAATAAACAAGAGAGAATTTAACAAAATACAACTAAAAAAATTAAGAGAAAATAAAGACATGAAACTAAGAAAGAAAAGCATAAAGTAAAAACAAAGAGAATGGAAAAGAATATGACCTTGGGAGGAGTAGAGAAGATGAGATGCCAGTAAGAGAAAAAGGGAGAAGAGAGAAGAGGGGAGAGAAATTGGGACCGCCGGAAGTGGTGGTCGCCGGTGGGTGAAGTCGCCCGTGGTGGTGGGCGAGAGAAATGGTGAAGAGGGAAGGAGGAGAAGAGAGTAGAAGAAGAAGAAGAAGAAAGAAATAAAGGAAAGAAAGAAAGTTTGAAACAGGGAGCGCTAGTTCATTATCTGCGTCGCAAGATCGACGCGGGCGCGCACGCCACGCGTACGCGTGGAATGAAGGAAAGGGGAGAGACGCGCGAGCGCCACCCACGCTCACGCATGGGTAGGGAAACAGGCGAGGGACGCGGACGCGTCACAGCGCGCGCAACGCTCGCGCAAGTCTCGGGTGCCAAGTACTGAGGGAATGCGTGCTGGGCGACCCGCGCGTACGCGTCATGTGCGTGCACGCGTGGAATGGACGATGGCAAAATGATGTGTGAGCGTCAAGTGCGCGCACGCATGACGAGGAGTTGCGCGTTGGGCGCAATGCTTGCGCAATGCTCGTGCAACTCTCGAGTTAAATATACCAAGAATGGCACGCAGAGCAACCGACGCATACACGTCGTGTGCGCGTACGCGTGGATAGGGTTGGGGGTAAGGGACGCGCGGGCGCGCTTCACGTGTACGCGTGAATATGCTTTTGCGCATTTCGCGCATTGTTTGCGCGTTGGCCGCGCAACTCTCGGGTCAGATGCTCAGACTTGCAAAAATGCAAGGGACGCGCACGCGTCCTGCACGCTTACGCGTGCATCCCTTTTTTTTTTTACAACATAGAGAAAGCTATTCTAAAACATTCCTATCAGGTATTCAAGCTAGATAGTCAAGAAAACACTCACCAATTCATGCACTATTCAAAATAAAGCATTTTCTCTAACTTCACAATTCATCCATACCAAGAGTAATGAAATCTATATGAATATCCTAACAATTCAACAAAATCAACAAAGCTAGCATTCCTAAGCAATCAACAATCATCAAGAATTCACAAAATTCACAAGATTCTAAAGCTAGAAGCAAGAAGGTATACACAAGGAAGATCTTACCACGGTGGGGTGTCTCCCACCAAGCACTTTTCTTTAATGTCCTTAAGTTGGACGGTCAGTCACTTAAGCTTCTTGGTGCACGAAATTGTGATCTCCAGGCTCGAACAAATCCTGGTAATGGCTCCAGAGCTTGGTGCTCTGATCTTAATTCATAATTGTCACAACTTCGATACAACTAACCAGCAAGTGCACTGGGTCGTCCAAGTAATACCTTACGTGAGTAAGGGTCGAATCCCATGGAGATTGTTGGTATGAAGCAAGCTATGGTCACCTTGTAAATCTCAGTCAGGCAGATATAAAGTGATAATGGTGTTTTCGAATATTAATTAATAAAATAGGGATAGAAATACTTATGTAAGTCATTGGTAGGAATTTCAGATAAGCGAATGGAGATGCTTTCGTTCCTCTGAACCTCTGCTTTCCTGCTATCTTCATCCAATCAGTCTTACTCCTTTCCATGGCTGGCTTTATGCAGGGGCATCACCGTTGTCAGTGGCTACATCCCCTCCTCTCAGTGAATAATATGCTCACGCACCCTGTCACGGCACGGCTATTCATCTGTCGGTTCCCGATCATGCTGGAATAGGATTCACCCTCCTTTTGCGTCTGTCACTAACGCCCAACAATCGCGAGTTTGAAGCTCGTCACAGTCATTCAATCATTGAATCCTACTCAGAATACCACAGACAAGGTTTAGACCTTCCGGATTCTCTTGAATGCCGCCATCATTCTAGCTTACGCCACAAAGATTCTGGTTAGGAGATCTAAGAGATATTCACTCTAGCTTAATTCATGTAGAACAGAAGTGTTTGTCAGGCACGCGTTCATAAAGGAGAAGGATGATGAGCGTCACACATAATCATCACCTTCATCACGTTCTTGGGTGAGAATGGATATCTTAGAAGCGAAATAAGAAGAATTGAATAGAAAACAGTAGTACTTGCATTAATCTTTGAGGAACAGCAGAGCTCCACACCTTAATCTATGGAGTGTAGAAACTCTACCGTATGAAAATACATAAGTGAAGGTCCAGGCATGGCCGAGATGGCCAGCCCCCTAAAACGTGATCAATAGTCTCCTAAGATGAACAATGGAATAAAACTGAGACCAAAGATCCAAAGATGATCAAAAGATGCCTAATACAATAGTAAGAGGTCCTATTTATAATAAACTAGTCACTAGGGTTTATATGAGTAAGTAATTGATGCATAAATCCACTTCCTGGGCCCACTTGGTGTGTGTTTGGGCTGAGCCTGAGTGTTGCACGTGCAGAGGCCATTTGTGGAGTTGAACGCCAGTTTCTGTGCCAGTTTGGGCGTTCAACTCTGGTTTTGGATCCTTTTCTGGCGCTGGACGCCAGATTTGGGCAGAAGGCTGGCGTTGAACGCCAGTTTACGTCGTCAATTCTTGGCCCAAGTATGGACTATTATATATTGCTGGAAAGCCCTGGATGTCTACTTTCCAACGCAATTGAAAGCGCGCCATTTCGAGTTCTGTAGCTCCAGAAAATTCACTTTGAGTGCAGGGAGGTCAGAATCCAACAGCATCAGCAGTCCTTTTTCAACCTTTGAATCTGATTTCTGCTCAAGTCCCTCAATTTCAGCCAGAAAATACTTGAAATCACAGAAAAACACACAAACTCATAGTAAAGTCCAGAAATATGAATTTAACATAAAAACTAATGAAAACATCCCTAAAAGTAACTAGATCCTACTAAAAACATACTAAAAACAATGTCAAAAAGCGTATAAATTATCCGCTCATCACAACACCAAACTTAACTTGTTGCTTGTCCCCAAGCAACTGAAAATCAAATAGGATAAAAAGAAGAGAATATACTATAAATTCCAAACTATCAATGAGACATAGCTTCAATCATATGAGCGGGACTTATAGCTTTTTGCCTCTTAAATAGTTTTGGCATCTCACTTTATCCATTGAGGTTCAGAATGATTGGCATCTATAGGAACTCAGAGTTCAGATAGTGTTATTGATTCTCCTAGTTCAGTATGATGATTCTTGAACACAGCTTCCTTATGAGTCTTGGCCGTGGCCCTAAGCACTTTGTTTTCCAGTATTACCACCGGATACATAAATGCCACAGACACATAATTGGGTGAACCTTTTCAGATTGTGACTCAACTTTGCTAAAGTCCCCAATTAGAGGTGTCCAGGGTTCTTAAGCACACTCTTCTTTTGCTTTGGACCTTGACTTTAACCGCTCAGTCTCAAGTTTTCACTTGACACCTACACGCCACAAGCACATGGTTAGGGACAGCTTGGTTTAGCCGCTTAGACCAGGATTTTATTCCTTTAGGCCCTCCTATCCACTGATGCTCAAAGCCTTGGGATCCTTTTTAATTGCCCTTGCCTTTTGGTTTTAAGGGTTATTGACTTTTTCTGCTTGCTTTTTCTTTTTCTTTCTATTTTTTTTTCTATTATTTTTTTTTTCGCCCTTTTTTTTTCTTTTTTTCTTTTGTTCTTTGCTGCTTTTTCTTGCTTCAAGAATCATTTTTATGATTTTTCAGATTATCAAATAACATGTCTCCTAGTCATCATTCTTTCAAGAGCCAACATATTTAACATTCTTAAACAACAACTTCAAAAGATATATGCACTGTTCAAGCATACATTCAGAAAACAAGAAGTATTGTCACCACATCAATTTAATTAAGCTAAGTTCAAGGATAAATTCGAAACTCATGTACTTCTTGTTCTTTTGAATTAAAACATTTTTCATTTAAGAGAGGTGATGGATTCATAGGACATTTATAACTTTAGGACAAAGTCACTACTACTAATGATCATGTAATGAAGACACAAACATAGATAAGCACATAATATAGAAAACGAAAAGTAGAGAAAGTAAGAACAAGGAATGAATCCACCTTAGTGATGTCCTTGAGCTCTTCTATGTCTCTTCCTTGTCTTTGCTGCTCCTCCTTCATTGCTTTTAGATTTTCTCTGATTTCATGAAGGATGATGGAGTGCTCTTGATGTTCCACCCTTAGTTGCTTCCAATAATTGTGTGGAAGAAAATGTATCCCCTGAGGTATCTCAGGGATCTCTTGATTTGCAGTCAAATGTTCTACCACTGATCTATAGACCCTTGATGGAAGCTTTTGTCTTCCCTTTCCTCTTTCTAGAGGTTTCTCTGGCCTTAGGTGCCATCAATGGTTATGGAAAAAACAAAAAAAGCTATGCTTTTACCACACCAAACTTAGAATGTTGCTCGCCCTCGAGCAAAAGAAGAAAGAATAGAAGAATAAGAAGAAGATATGGAGGAGATGTGATGCCAAGGCATCTTAGGCTAGTTTCACTAGCATTTTTTTGATAGTTTTAGATGTTTTATGCATTTTCTTGAGCTTAAAGTAACCAAGAATGGTTAAAAGAAGAACAAAGCAATGAACCATCCAAACAGTATGATTTTGATGCAAATTCCATGAGTTTTTAGTTATATTACTTGAATGCTATGAATGGAAGATTTCTCATGAAATTTTGCAAGACTTTGATGCAATTGTTTGGATGATTTCAGGGAAGAAGAGGCTAGGCAAGGAAGCAACAAAGTCAATAAAGGAAGCTTGAATATCACATGTGGAGTTTAAGTTCCAGTTTAAGCCTAAACTGGAGCTTAAACGCCAGAATCATGAAGGCTAAGAAATGCTGAAACTGAAGTTTAACCTCCAGTTTAACCTTAAACTGGAGGTTAAACGCCAGAATGAAAGTCTCACCAAAGAAGCATTCCACGTTTAACCTCCAGTTTAACCTTAAACTGGAGGTTAAACGCCAGAATGAGAATGCCAATCAGGAAGCATTTCCACGTTTAACCTCCAGATTAACCTTAAACTGGAGGTTAAACGCCAGAAATGGGAAGTGCACCAGGGAGCCATTTCCACGTTTAAGCTCCAGTTTGACCTTAAACTGGAGCTTAAACGTGTTCGACCAAGTTTTCTCCTCCAGGGTTGCTTTCTCCATTTCCACGTTTAAGCTCCAGTTTAACCTTAAACTGGAGCTTAAACGTGTTCGACACCTCCAGGGCTACCTTTTCTATTTCCACGTTTAAGCTCCAGTTTAACCTTAAACTGGAGCTTAAACGTGTTCGACCTCCAGGATGCCTTCTTCCATTTCCACGTTTAAGCTCCAGTTTAACCTTAAACTGGAGCTTAAACGTGTTCGACCTCCAGGGCTGCCTTTTCTATCTCCACGTTTAAGCTTCAGTTTAACCTTAAACTGAAGCTTAAACGTGTTCGACTAAGTTACCCTCCAGGGCTGCCTTCTTCCATTTCCATGTTTAAGCTTCAGTTTAACCTTAAACTGAAGCTTAAACGTGCTTCCACAAAAGGCATCACTGGAAGTGTCTGGCGTTTAAGCTACAGTTTAAGCTTAAACTGCAACTTAAACGCCACTCTTGGAAAAGGTTTCTGGGCCAACAATATTGCGGTTTAAGTTAGTATTTGAGCACAAACATTAACTTAAACTTACTCTGGTATGAAACCCAATTGAATATCATGGTTTATGGGATTGGGCCTGAAGGATTGATGAGTCTGAAATTTCAATTTATTGAGTCATGTGTCATTATTTGATTATCACAAAGTTGGCTCAATGAATGTTACAGATTTTGGATCAACAGCCTCATCAAGATTATGGATCATAAACCCCAAGGCAAAAGGAAAGCAGGGAGAGGACTCAAAGCCCAAGAAACACAACAGAAGCTCAATATAGAAAGTGTATAAATAGGATAGAATTTAAGTTAGGAGGCACTTTTTACTTTTGCATTTGGCTAGTTTTCATATCTTTGTAATTGAATTCAGAGCTATGACTCACTAAACCCCCTTTCATTGGGTTAGGGAGCTCTATTGTAATTCAATGAATCAATAATAGTTTATCTTCTTCTTCAATCTTTTCTCTTGAATTTTGTTAGAAAGCTTCTCGATCTAATTCCATTGGGTAGTTGTCTTGGGAAAGAAACTACCCATAATTGGAATCCTTCGGAACCTTGGGAAAGGAATGGAGGATTCATGCTAGAGAAGCTTTCTCACAGTGAATTGGATTGGGGTTTGGATGGATATTGTGACATGTAATCCTACCAAATTGTGGTTCATGAAACTGTGTGGTATAATCAGTGATCGAGCATCATCTCTTCTTATGAACATTTAAACCAAGGGATTGGGAATTTGTTCGTTTTTAGAGAGAATTGGTGAGCCAAGGGATTGGGATCCAATCATATAAGATTGCCAAGCAAAATTCAATGAACGCATTGGTTGAGGAAGAGATAAACATGTTTTGATTCGGAGATCTCAATATCTCCTATAACCCAATGAATTCCCCATTTCTGATTTCCACTTTCTCTTTACATTCTGCAATTAAATTCATGCAATCACCCCCATTCCCTTTAATTTCAGCAATTTAGCTTCTGCTCTTTACTTCATGCAATTTAAGATTCCGCCATTTAAATTTCTTGTCATTTACGTTTCCCGCTAATTTTACATTCCGCAATTCTCATCTAAATCTTGATTCCGCTCAACTAGAACACACTTCTAATCCGAATTGCTCACTCAACCAATCCTTGTGGGATTCGACCTTACTCTATTGTGAGTTTTTACTTGACGATAACCGGTGCACTTGCCGGAAGGAATTTTGCCGATCGTGCAATTTCCTAAATCGTAGCATAACTAGTTTATGCGCATCAAGTTTATGGCGCCGTTGCCGGGGATTGGTTTTCGATTGACAATTCTCAAATTGGAAGTTAACTAGATTGAGCATTTTTTTTTTGTTTTGATTAATTCAGTACAAGTTACTTGTTGAATTTTAATTTCTGCACTCCGTTACATGCTTTCTTTCTTTATGCCTTTAAATTCAAGCAACTAACTCACTGACTCACTAACTGTTTGAATTAATTCCTCAACTGCTCTAACCATACTCTTCCATTAACCAAGAGTATTTCACTTGTTTGTTGCCTGTGCTGTGTTCTTGCATGACAGGTAGGAGAGGAGAGACATCAACTCCTCCATATACCGAACCAGAGAGGACCCTTCATAGACTGAGAAGGGAAGCAAGAGGGAAGAGAGTACTGGGAGAAGAGGAATCTGAAGGAGAATCTGAGGACAATTTTGAGGAAGCTTTAGATCTCAACATGGATAGAGAAGTTCACAACCATGAGAGAGCTGATGGAAACAATGCCATTCCTGAGAGGAGGGTTCTTAGTTCATACATAAACCCAACCTCTGGGAATTGTGGTAGCAGCATCCAGAAACCACCCATTCAGGCCAACAATTTTGAGCTCAAACCACAGCTAATATCACTTGTGGAGAATCATTGTTCATTTGGTGGAAGTGCTAATGAAGACCCAAACCAACATCTCACAAAATTCCTGAGAATTTGTGACACTGTGAAGTCCAATGGAGTCCAGGAAGATGCATATAAACTGCTTTTGTTCCCATTTTCACTTAGGGACAAGGCAGCTAAGTGGCTGGAATCATTCCCAAGGGGGAGCCTAACAACCTGGGATGAGGTGGAAAGCAAGTTTCTGGCACGTTTCTACCCCCCACAAAAGGTCAATAGGCTTCGATCTGAGGTTCATACGTTTAGACAACAAGATGGTGAAACTCTCTACGAGGCATGGGAGAGATTCAAGGATTTGACAAGGAAATGCCCACCAGACATGTTCCATGACTGGGTGCAATTGCATATTTTCTATGATGGACTGTCTTATGAATCAAGGAAGGCTGTAGACCATTCATCAGGAGGTTCATTGAACAGGAAAAAGACTGTGGAAGAAGCCATTGAAGTGATTGAGACAGTGGTTGAAAACGAGTACTACTATGCATCAGAGAGACACAACACTAAGGGAGTCATGGAGCTGAACCATGTTGATACAATTCTAGCCCAAAACAAGGTGTTTGCCAAGCAACTAGCAGAGCTCACCAGGAAATTAGAAACAAAACAAGTGGCTGCAATTCACACACAAGATCAAGAGGAAGAAAGCACTGAAGGAGGTGATTGGGAAGAGGTCAATTATGTAGGAAATCAACAAAGGCAACCATATGATCCACATTCCAACACTTACAACCCAGGCTGGAAAAACCACCCAAACTTTGGGTGGGGAAACCAGCAAAACCAACATAACAAGTCCACATACCAAAACTCCAACCAAAGATCATACCAAGCCACATAAAACACTTACTCTCAACCACCATATCATAGCCAAAATAATCAACCTGCTCAACCTAATCCGAACCAACAATTTCAAGATCAATTAAACAGGATAGAAGAAATGCTTGCAACCATGAGTCAAGACATAACCGAATTGAAAGCTTTTAAGGAAGAAGTAAATTCTAACCTGCAAAACCAAGGAGCTGCCATCCAGAAGCTAGAAAATCAAATTGCGTATTTGTCTAAGCAAACCCCTGGGACAAGCGTTTCTCATGCTGCCAAGGCTATTGCAAGGGAAGAATGTAAGGCCATAACCCTCAGAAGCGGAAAGAATCTAAAGGAGATCTCAAAGGAAACCACAGAGGATGAAGCAAAGGAAAATGTGAGAGATAAGGAACAAGGACAATCTTTTACATCGTCTGCAACAAAAGAAAAAGAAAAAGAGGTCCTGAAGCCTTATACACCTAAAGCACCATATCCTCAACGTTTGATGAAAAGTGAAAAGGATGGCCAATTCTCCAGGTTCTTGGAGATTTTCAAGAAGCTTCAAATCAACATTCCGTTTGCTGAGGCAATAGAGCAAATGCCACTCTATGCAAAATTCTTAAAGGAATTAATGACCAAGAAAGAAGCTGGAGAAACGAGGAAACTGTGTTGTTAACTGAAGAATGCAGTGCCATCATCCAACACAAATTGCCTCAGAAATTGAAGGATCCAGGCAGTTTCCAAATCCCCTGCATCATAGGAGAAGTCATGGTGGAGAAGGCCTTGTGTGACTTAGGGGCCATTATCAATTTGATGTCTCTAACAATGATGAGAAGAATGAAGATTGAGGAAGTTAAACCAACAAGAATGGCCCTCCAATTGGCAGATCGAACTTTTAAATTCCCTCATGGGATAGTTGAGGATTTGTTGGTGAAGGTGGGAGATTTTATATTTCCTGCCGATTTTGTGGTGTTAGATATGGAGGAAGAAGCCAAAGCTTCAATAATCCTGGGAAGACCCTTCCTGGCTACTGCTGGAGCCATCATAGATGTACAAAAGGGTGAACTCACTCTTAGACTACATGATGAGAAATTGGTGTTTAACGTATTCAAAGCAATGAGCTATCCATCAGAATCACTAAGGGAATGCATGAGGGTGGATGTAGTGGACATTGCAGTACAAGAAACTTTTGAGGAAACAACAAAGGAAGTGGCAGAGGAGGAGTTCACCAAGGACATAGAAGTTAGTGACATCAAGGCTGCTGAAACAACCATGCCAAACATGCCAGAGATAGTGAAGAAGAGAAGGAAGCACCAAAACCTGAGCTCAAAGCATTGCCCCCTAATCTCAAGTATGCATACTTGGGTAGTGATGAGAGTCATCCTGTTATCATTAGCTCTGCCCTGAGTCAAGAACAGGAAGAAGAATTGATCAAGGTGCTACAAACTCATCAAGATGCCATTGGATGGACCCTAGCTGATTTGAAGGGGATAAGTTCATCCATATGCATGCATAAAATCTTGTTAGAAGAGGATGCTAGACCCTCCATCCAAGCTCAGAGAAGATTGAATCCCGTCATGAAAGAAGTAGTACAAAAGGAGGTCATGAAGTTATGGCAGGCAGGGGTAATCTACCCCATTTCTGATAGCCCATGGGTTAGTCCCATCCATGTAGTTCCCAAGAAAGGTGGCATAACTGTGGTGCCAAATGAGAGGAACGAACTCATACCCACAAGAACTGTCACTGGGTGGAGGATGTGCATAGACTACAAGAAGCTCAATGAAGCCACCAAAAAGATCATTTCCCACTCCCATTCATGGATCAGATGCTTGAAAGGCTTCAGGACATGCTTACTATTGCTTCTTGGATGGATACTCAGGCTATAATCAGATAGTAGTTGATCCTAGAGATCAAGAGAAAACATCATTTGTTTGTCCATATGGAGTTTTTGCCTATAGACGCATGCCCTTTGGATTGTGCAATGCACCTGCCACTTTCCAAAGATGCATGCTGTCCATCTTTTCGGACATGATTGAAAAATTTATTGAGGTCTTCATGGATGATTTTTCTGTGTTTGGAGATTCTTTTCCCAGCTGCCTACACCACCTTGCCTTGGTGCTTAAGAGGTGCCAAGAGACTAACCTAGTATTAAACTGGGAAAATGTCATTTCATGGTCACAGAAGGAATAGTCCTTGGCCACAAAATCTCTAATAGAGGCATGGAGGTGGACAGAGCTAAGGTGGAAATCATTGAAAAACTACCTCCACCAAGTAATGTCAAGGCAGTTAGGAGTTTTTTGGGACACGCTGGGTTTTACAGAAGGTTTATTAGAGACTTTTCTAAAATAGCCAAACCTTTGAGTAACTTGCTTGTCTCTGATACACCCTTTGTATTTGATAAAAATTGCATGCTAGCCTATGAACTTTTGAAGCAAAAACTTTCCTCTGCACCTATCATTGCCCCACCTGATTGGAACTTACCTTTTGAACTGATGTGTGATGCATCAGACCTTGCTATTGGGGCAGTGTTAGGACAAAGGAAAGACAATTTGGTACATGTGATTTATTATGCCAGTAAAGTCTTGAATGCTAACCAAAGGAATTACACAACCACTGAAAAAGAACTCTTGGCAATAGTCTTTGCATTTGACAAATTTAGATCCTATCTCATTGGATCTAAAGTCATTGTCTTCACTGATCATTCAGCTTTAAATACTTACTTGCTAAACAAGAATCCAAACCAAGACTTATTAGATGGGTTCTTTTGTTGCAGGAATTTGACATTGAAATCAAAGACAAGAAGGGTGTAGAGAACAAGGTGGCAGACCATTTATCAAGGATACCATGTGAAGAAGGAAGCGCACAAAGCACACATATAAATGAGTGCTTTCCTGATGAACAACTCATGGTAATTCACAAAGCACCCTGGTTTGCAGACATAGCAAACTTCAAGGCCACTGGGAGTTGGCCGTTGGAATTTAACAAGCATCAAAGGAAGAAATTGGTAAATGATGCCAAATACTTCATCTGGGACGAACCATACTTGTTCAAAAAATGTTCGGATGGCATACTCAGAAGATGCATATCAGAGGAAGAAGGAAGGGAAGTCTTATGGGACTGCCATGGCTCCACTTATGGAGGACATTTTGCAGGAGAAAGAACAGCAGCTAAGGTGTTGCAGTGTGGTTTTTATTGGCCCACTATCTTCAAAGATGCAAAGGAACTAGTGAAGCACTGCCATGAATGCCAGAAAGCGGGGAACCTGCCAAGAAGAAATGAAATGCCACAACAATTCATTCTGGAACTTGAATTGTTTGATGTATGGGGGATAGATTTCATGGGACCCTTTCCCTCCTCATACTCAAATAATTACATTCTTGTGGCAGTAGACTATGTCTCCAAATGGGTTGAAGCAATAGCAACTCCAACCAATGATAATAAGGTAGTCATGAACTTCCTCAGAAAACACATTTTTTGCCGTTTTGGGGTTCCAAGAGCAATCATCAGTGATGGAGGAAGCCACTTCTGCAACAAACCATTAGAGGCATTGCTTCTAAAATATGGAGTCAAACACAAGGTAGCCACACCATACCATCCACAACAAGTGGCAAGCCGAAATATCTAACAGAGAACTCAAAAGGATCCTGGAAAAGACTGTGGGAACTTCAAGGAAGGACTGGTCGATTAAGCTAGATGATGCTCTTTGGGCATATAGGACAGCTTTCAAAACACCAATTGGAATGTCTCCTTCCAACTAGTATATGGAAAAGCTTGCCATTTGCCACTGGAGTTGGAGCACAAGGCATACTGGGCCTTGAAACTTTTGAACTTGGACAGCAAAGCTGCTGGAGAAAGAAGGATGTTGCAAATCCAAGAGTTGGAAGAGTTCAGAGCTGAAGCTTATGAGAATGCCAAAATTTACAAAGAAAGAGCAAAGAAGAAGCATGACAGCAACATAGCCCCAAGGAAATTTGAAGAAGGAAAAAAAGTATTGCTTTACAATTCTAGGCTGAAGCTATTTCCAGGGAAGCTAAAATCAAGGTGGTCTGGACCATTCCTTGTCACCAAGGTCTCCCAATATGGACAAGTAGAAATCATGGAAGAAAAGTCACAACGAACTTCATTGTGAACGGTCAAAGACTCAAACATTACTTGGGAGATGTGGAGGAGAAGACAAGGTTAAATATCACCTCAACTGAGGAAGTTGACCGTCAAGCTAATGACGTTAAAGAAGCGCTTGTTGGGAGGCAACCCAACCTGAGGTAATACCCTTTTGCTGTTTCTTTTATTTGTTTCAATAAAAAGGGTGAAGTAGTTTCTGTGCATTGCAAAGAATTAAGTTTGGTGTTTCACACCAAACAATGAATTCGTGGATCAATAATTCAAAGGGGAATGTGTGACTCTAAGTTTGGTGTTCCACCATAAAGATCAACTGTACACAACAACCTTTGAATTATATGAAAGGAACAACCATTCTAAGCAGTCACAAAAATGCTTAAAACCCTTAGCAGCAACTTCATTCCAAAGAGAATTCAAGGATTCAAAGAACAGAGAAGTAAGTGGGAGACTAAGTTTGGTGTTCACACACCAACTTAAGACTCAGAGACTTACCCACACATAGTTGAGCTAACCACTCAAGTGCTTGAGAAGCAAGCAACTTCATCACTCTTTGCAGGAAAGGAAACAAGGATCTTAAAGCATGAAGCAACAATTAGGAGAAGAAGGAGAAATCAAATTGTTTCCTGGCAACAAAGAGAAAACAAGAAATTTCACAAGGTGGTGTTGTTCCTTGACAATTCTTTAAAAAGGGCAAACAAAAGCATGCTTGTTCTGGTTTAAACTGTAATTGTTGAATCTTTCTGGAATGTGAAGTTACTAGTATGTTTGTCTGTTTATTGCTTTGAATAAAGTGAATGCCTAGATGTTTGGATATAACTTCACCTTCTTAAACAAATGCTTGCCATGCTTGTTCTGTTTCCAAAAATAAAAGAAAAGTTTGAACAAAAGTAACTTGGCTCAATTAGTGACAAATCAAGTAGAATTAAGTGGTGGTATGTATGCTTGATTGTTTAAGTCAGATCACTGGAAATAGAGTGTAGAATTATCATTTTTTGTGTAGAAATTGAAAACTGTCTATGGATCTTGATGAATAAATGTCTTTGGCCATGAAAAAGAAAGAAAAAGAAGAAGAAAAAGCCACTGAAAAAGGGCAACCAAAAAGCAAAAAAAAAATTGAGAAAATAAGCTAGGCACCAATGGTTTGAACTTCTGAGACAAATGCCTGTGGTGTTTATGTATTAAGGATATGCTTGGATGAATAGGTTCTGAGGAGTGTTTCAACACTTGGTAAAATTATGTGTAAGGTGTGTATGAGTGAATCCTCTATTTCCCCCTTAGTTCTTTGGGTCTTTTTCATGCAGAATTGAGCTCAAATTGGGCTTGGAGCCTTGCAGAAATCGTCAGTCATGATTTCGTTAATGAGTCAAGTGCTGGGTTCTACGCGTGCATGATGGTGTTTTTTTTTTTGGAAAAATGAATTTCCAAAATACCTAAAACTCACCGACAAGTGTACCGGGTCGTATCAAGTAGTAAAACTCACTTAGAGTGAGGTCGATCCCACAGGGATTGATGGATCAAGCAACTTTAGTGGGTGATTAGTTTAGTCAAGCTAACATTGAGTGAATTGTGTGAAATGTAGCCAACAGAAAGTAAATTGCAAGGAATTTAAAAGATGCAGAAAGTAAAATTGTAAGTAACTTAAAGAACAAGAAAGTAAAATAGCTGAAACTTAAATTGCAAGAGATGTAAATTGCATTAAATGTAAAGGGGAGTGGGTGCTGGAAATTAAAGAAATCAATAGATCAAGCAACTGAAAATTTAAATTGCAGGAAAGTGTAAATGTGCAGGAAATTAAACCAAGCTAAATGTGAACAGAAATGTGAAATTGCAAAATGCAGGAGAGGAAATTGAAGAGGAATGAAACAGAAAGTAAAAATGCTTGAAGAATTAAAAACAGAAAATGACTGGTGCTAAATTGCAGAAATTAAAAGTATGTTGAAGATCTTAGGGGTGGAAGAGACTAGAAAATAAGTCTAGATCTCAAATCCTTCCTTGATCCAACAAGAACAATTGCAAAATGAAAATAGAAAAATAAATTGCAGAAGAAGAACAAGAGAAGTTGCAGATACAGAATGAAAACAAAATTCCTTCCACTCTCAATCCAAGATTTAAAACAAAAATGAAAATTAAAGAGAGAGTTCTCTAATCCTACTACTCCCTAGTGGAGCTAGCCTCCTTAGTGAAATGAAACTAATACTTTTA
>NW_027255646.1:0-15000 GCF_003086295.3 Arachis hypogaea
GTTCTTTCCACCTCAAAAATTGAGTAAGCTTGGAGTGGAAGTCCAAACCTTCAGACAGAAGGAAGGAGAATCCCTCTATGAAGCTTGGGAAAGATACAAACAATTAATCAGAAAGTGTCCTTCTGATATGCTTTCTGAATGGAGCATCATAGGTATTTTCTATGATGGTCTCTCTAAACTGTCCAAGATGTCTTTGGATAGCTCTGCTGGAGGATCTCTTCATCTGAAGAAGACGCCTACTGAAGCTCAAGAGCTAATTGAAATGGTTGCAAATAACCAATTTATGTACACTTCTGAAAGAAATCCTGTGAACAATGGGACTAGTCAGAAGAAAGGAGTTCTTGAGATTGACACTCAGAATGCCATATTGGCTCAGAACAAAATATTGACCCAACAAGTCAATATGATTTCTCAAAGTCTGTCTGGAATGCAAAATGCACCAAGCAGTACTAAGGAGGCTTCATCTGAGGAAGAAGCTTATGATCCTGAGAACCCTTCAATGGAAGAGGTGAATTACATGGGAGAATCCTATGGAAACACCTATAATCCTTCATGGAGAAATCATCCAAATCTCTCATGGAAGGATCAACAGAGACCTCAACAAGGTTTCAACAATAATAATGGTGGAAGAAACAGGTTTAGCAATAGCAAGCCTTTTCCATCATCTTCTCAGCAACAGACAGAGAGTTCTAAGCAGAATACCTCTGACTTAGCAACCATGGTCTCTGATCTAATCAAAACCACTCAAAGTTTCATGACTGAAACAAGGTCCTCCATTAGAAACTTGGAGGCACAAGTGGGTCAGCTGAGCAAGAAAATTACTGAACTCCCTCCTAGTACTCTCCCAAGCAATACAGAAGAAAATCCAAAAGGAGAGTGCAAGGCCATCAACATGGCCGAATTTTGGGAGGAAGGAGAGGCAGTGAA
The DNA here is from genome assembly GCF_003086295.3 of Arachis hypogaea. Taxonomy (NCBI): domain Eukaryota; kingdom Viridiplantae; phylum Streptophyta; class Magnoliopsida; order Fabales; family Fabaceae; genus Arachis; species Arachis hypogaea. Next base: position 928 of record NW_027255646.1, read on the forward strand.
CGCCACTGAGGAAGACCTCAATGGACGTCCACTGGCCTCCAATGAGTTTCCCCAAGAGGAACCATGGGAATCTGAGGCTCAAAATGATACCATAGAGATTCCATTGGACTTACTTCTGCCATTCATGAGCTCTGATGAGTATTCTTCCTCTGAAGAGGATGAGTATGTCACTGAAGAGCAAGTTGCTAAATACCTTGGAGCAATCATGAAGCTAAATGACAAGTTATTTGGAAATGAGACTTGGGAGGATGAACCCCCTTTGCTCACCAAGGAACTAGATGACTTGTCTAGGCAGAAACTGCCTCAAAAGAGACAGGATCCTGGGAAGTTTTCAATACCTTGTACCATAGGCACCATGACCTTCAAGAAGGCCTTGTGTGACTTAGGGTCAAGTGTAAACCTCATGCCTCTCTCTGTAATGGAGAAGTTAGGGATCTCTGAGGTGCAAGCTGCAAAAATCTCACTAGAGAGGGCAGACAATTCAAGAAAACAAGCCTATGGACTTGTAGAGGATGTTCTGGTTAAAGTTGAAGACCATTACATCCCTACTGATTTCATAGTCCTAGAGACTGGGAAGTGCATGGATGAATCCATCATCCTTGGCAGACCCTTCCTAGCCACAGCAAGGGCTGTGATTGATGTTGATAGAGGAGAGTTGATCATTCAAGTGAATGAAGAATCCTTGGTGTTTAAGGCTCAAGGATATCCCTCTGTCACCATGGAGAGGAAGCATGAAGAGCTTCTCTCAAAACAGAGCCAAACAGAGCCCCCACAGTCAAACTCTAAGTTTGGTGTTGGGAGGCCACAACCAAACTCTAAGTTTGGTGTTGAACCCCCACATTCAAACTCTAAGTTTGGTGTTGGGAGGTTCCAACATGGCTCTGAGCATTTCTGAGGCTCCATGAGAGCCCACTGTCAAGCTACTGACATTAAAGAAGTGCTTGTTGGGAGGCAACCCAATATTATATTTTGACTATTTTTCTTTGTTATTTTATGTCTTTTGTAGGTTGATGATCATGAGAAGACACAAAATCAATGAAAAAAGCAAAAACAGAATGAAAAACAGAAAGAAAAACAGCACACCCTAGAGGAAGAACCCACTGGCGTTTAAACGCCAGTGAGGCTAGCTGTTGGGCGTTTAACGCCCAGTCTGGTACCATTCTGGGCGTTTAACGCCAGAAAGGGGCACCAGACTAGCGTTAAACGCCAGAAAAGGGCAAGAAGCTGGCGTTAAACGCCAGAAATGGGCACCAGCCCGGCGTTTAACGCCAGAATTGGCTAAAAACGCAATTTTGCTTGCCATTTGGTGCAGGGATGACTTTTCCTTGACACCTCAGGATCTGTGGACCCCACAGGATCCCCACCTACCCCACCACCCTCTCTCTTCTTCACCAATCACCTCAACACCTCTTCCCCAAAAACCCATCTTCACTCCTTCATTTTCACACAACCTAAACACCACTTCTTCCCCTTCTTGGCCGAAAACAAAGGCCATTCCCATCTCCTTCATTTCTTCTTCTTCTACTCTCTTCTTTCTTAATTTGCTCGAGGACGAGCAAACCTTTTAAGTTTGGTGTGGTAAAAGCATTGCTTTTTGTTTTTCCATAACCATTTATGGCATCCAAGGCCGGAGAAACCTCTAGAAAGAGGAAAGGGAAGGCAAAAGCTTCCACCTCCGAGTCATGGGAGATGGAAAGATTCATCTCAAGGGTGCATCAAGACCACTTCTATGAAGTTGTGGCCTTGAAGAAGGTGATCCCCGAGGTCCCTTTTTCACTCAAAAAGAGTGAATATCTGGAGATCCGACATGAGATCCGAAGAAGAGGTTGGGAAGTTCTTACCAACCCCATTCAACAAGTCGGAATCTTAATGGTTCAAGAGTTCTATGCCAATGCATGGATCACCAAGAACCATGATCAAAGTGTGAACCCGGATCCAAAGAATTATCTTACTATGGTTCGGGGGAAATACTTGGATTTTAGTCCGGAAAGTGTAAGGTTGGCATTCAATTTGCCCATGATGCAAGGAGATGAACATCCTTACACTAGAAGGGTCAACTTTGATCAAAGGTTGGACCAAGTCCTCACAGTCATATGTGAAGAGGGCGCCCAATGGAAGAGAGATTCAAGAGGGAAGCCGGTTCAATTGAGAAGGCATGACCTCAAACCCGTGGCTAGAGGATGGTTGGAGTTTATCCAACGCTCAATCATTCCCACTAGCAACCGGTCCAAAGTTACCATAGACCGGGCTATCATGATTCATAGCATCATGATTGGAGAAGGAATAGAAGTTCATGAGGTTATAGCTCAAGAGCTTTATAAGGTGGCGGACAAGTCCTCTACCTTGGCAAGGTTAGCCTTCCCTCATCTCATTTGTCACCTCTGTTATTCAGTTGGAGTTGACATAGAGGGAGACACCCCTATTGATGAGGACAAGCCCATCACTAAGAAGAGGATGGAGCACACAAGAGACCCCACTCATCATGAGATCCCTGAGATACCTCAAGGGATGCACTTTCCTCCACAAAACTATTGGGAGCAACTAAACACCTCCCTAGGAGAATTGAGTTCCAACATGGGACAACTAAGGGTGGAGCATCAAGAACACTCCATCATCCTCCATGAAATTAGAGAAGATCAAAGAATCATGAGAGAGGAGCAACAAAGACAAGGAAGAGATATTGAGGAGCTCAAGCACTCCATAGGATCTTCAAGAGGAAGAAAGAGCCGCCATCACTAAGGTGGACCCGTTCTTTAATTTCCTTGTTCTTTATTTTCCTGTTTTTCGAAAATTAATGCTTATGTTTGTCCATGTTTGTGTCTTGTGATCATTAGTGTCTTAGTGTCTATGCCTTAAAGTTATGAATGTCCTATGAATCCATCACCTTTCTTAAATAAAAAATGTTCTTAATTGAAAAAGAAAAGAATTGCATGAATTTTGAATTTTATAACAGTTTAATTATTTTGATGTGGTGGCATTACTTTTGTCTTCTGAATGTATGCTTAAACAATGTATATGTCTTTTGAATTTGTGGTTCATGAATGTTGGCTCTTGAAAGAATGATGAAAAAGGAGACATGTTACTGAGGATCTGAAAAATCATAAAAATGATTCTTGAAGCAAGAAAAAGCAGTGAATATAAAAAAGAAAAAGAGAGAAAATTTCGAAAAAAAAAGAGAGAGAAGAGAAAAAGAAAGAAAAAGAAAGAAAAATAAAAGAAATAAAGTTGTGATCCAAGGCAAAAAGAGTGTGCTTAAGAACCCTGGACACCTCTAATTAGGGACTCTAGCAAAGCTGAGTCACAATCTGAAAAGGTTCACCCAATTATGTGTCTGTGGCATGTATGTATCCGGTGGTAATACTGGAAGACAGAGTGCTTTGGGCCACGGCCAAGACTCAATAAGTAGCTTTGTTCAAGAATCATCATACTTAACTAGGAGAATCAATAACACTATCTGGATTCTGAGTTCCTAAAGAAGCCAACCATTCTGAATTTCAAAGGATAGAGTGGGATGCCAAAACTGTTCAGAGGCAAAAAGCTAAAAGCCCCGCTCATCTAATTAATACTGATCTTCATAGATGTTTTTGGAATTCATTGCATATTCTCTTCTTTTTATCTTATTTAATTTTCAGTTGCTTGAGGACAAGCAACAATTTAAGTTTGGTGTTGTGATGAGCGGATAATTTGTACGCTTTTTGGCATTGTTTTTAGTATGTTTTTAGTATGATCTAATTAGTTTTTAGTATATTTTTATTAGTTCTTAGTTAAAATTCACTTTTCTGGACTTTACTATGAGTTTGTGTGTTTTTCTGTGATTTCAGGTATTTTCTGGCTGAAATTGAGGGACCTGAGCAAAAATCTGATTCAGAGACTGAAAAGGACTGCAGATGCTGTTGGATTCTGACCTCCCTGCACTCGAAGTGGATTTTCTGGAGCTACAGAAGCCCAATTGGCGCGCTCTCAATGGCGTTGGAAAGTAGACATCCTGGGCTTTCCAACAATATATGATAGTTCATACTTTGCCCAAGATTTGATGGCCCAAACCGGCGTTCAAAGTCACCCTCAGAAATCCCAGCGTTAAACGCCGGAACTGGCACCAAAATGGGAGTTAAACGCCCAAACTGGCACCAAAGCTGGCGTTTAACTCCAAGAGGAGTCTCTACACGAAAATGCTTCGTTGCTCAGCCCAAGCACACACCAAGTGGGCCCGGAGGTGGATTTTTATGTCATTTACTCATCTCTGTACACCCTAGGCTACTAGTTATCTATAAGTAGGACATTATACTATTGTATTTGGAATCTTGGTTCTTCTGGTTCCCTCTCTGGGACCGAAGCCAATGATCACTCTTGTTCTTATGTATTTTCAACGGTGGAGTTTCTACACACCATAGATTAAGGTGTGGAGCTCTGCTGTACCTCGAGTATTAATGCAATTACTATTGTTCTTCTATTCAATTCCACTTGTTCTTGTTCTAAGATATCACTTGTTCTTCAACTTGATGAATGTGATGATTCGTGACACTCATCATCATTCTCACCTATGAACGTGTGATTGACAACCACCTCCGTTCTACCTTCGATTGGGTGAATATCTCTTGGATTCCTGATACACGATGCATGGTTGATCGCCTGACAACCGAGTGCTCGCCTGACAAACGAGCCAGCCATTCCGTGAGATCAGATTCTTCGTGGTATAGGCTAGAACTGATGGCGGCATTCAAGAGAATCCGGAAGGTCTAACCTTGTCTGTGGTATTCTGAGTAGGATTCAATGATTGAATGACTGTGACGTGCTTCAAACTCCTGAGGGCGGGGCGTTAGTGACAGACGCAAAAGAATCACTGGATTCTATTTCGGCCTGATCGAGAACCGACAGATGGATAGCCGTGCCGTGACAGGGTGCGTTGAACATTTCCACTGAGAGGATGGGAGGTAGCCACTGACAACGGTGAAACCCTTGCTTAAGCTTGCCATGGAAAGGAAGGAGAAGGATTGGATGAAGACAGTAGGAAAGTAGAGAGACGGAAGGGAAGGCATCTTCATACGCTTATCTGAAATTCCTACCAATGAATTACATAAGTATCTCTATCTTTATCTTTATGTTTTATGCGTTTATCACCATACCCATTTGAGTTTGCCTGACTAAGATTTACAAGGTGACCATAGCTTGCTTCATACCAACAATCTCTATGGGATCGACCCTTACTCGCGTAAGGTTTATTACTTGGATGACCCAGTACACTTGCTGGTTAGTTGTGCGAAGTTGTGTTTATGCCATGGTATTGAACACCAAGTTTTTGGATTCATTACCGGGGATTATTTGATTTGTGAAAAGTATTGATCACAATTTCGTGCACCAAACGCCAACCTCACATTTCCGGACTAAAATCTAAGTATTCCCCGAACCATTGTGAGATAGTTCTTGGATTCGGGTTCATACTTGATCATGGTTCCTAGTGATCCATGCATTGGCATATAACCAATAGATGATATCATCAGCCATTAGGGACAGGCATTCCATCATATGCATACTATGTGAATTGTTTGAGATTGCATATTTGAATGCATATTACTTTGCTATTTGTCTAAATGCCTTATTTGTTCTACTTGTATATCTCTTGTCTGAAGGATAACTGTGTTTGCCATTTTATACTCCTGCTGATGGTATGGAGGTCTGAAGGAATTGGAAAGGGAAGTATTAGTTAGACTGAAGAAGTCTTTAGTCAGTTACCTTTTGATTGTTTAGCTTGGTTTAATAAGCTTGTGATTTTAATCTGGAGGAAGTTCTAGGATTGGCTTTCGGCTTCCCTCTAATATTACATGTTATATATGTGGGAACTGTTACCATGCTGGGAACCTCTGGTTCTCACTCATGCGGATTTTGTGGTTTTCAGATGTAGGACGCGAGGCTTCTCGTTGAGGCATGCTGGAGACTTCCGAATTAGCGAAGATCCTTTGTTCTTGGGGCTTTGTTTTAGTCTTATATGTTTTGCTTAGATACTTTTATCTCCATTGAATAATACAAACTGTGATGACTCCTTTTATAGGAGATTTTGGAGAATAGGTTCTCAGTTTTTGTGTCCCTTTGGGTTTTCCTTATTTTATTTACACGTATATATTGCTATGCTCGGACCGGTTATCTTCGCAACCGGATTTTGAGTCTTGATATTCCTGTTTTTGACACTCTTGTGTATATATATATAATCTCACATTGGTTTATCCTTGTTCGTTACGTTATTGATCGAAGTGTTGCGCTTTTCGAGTTACGATTTTTGTTATACCTTTTTTTCTTTAAAGGCTCCTAGTTATAATCCTTATTCACATTACTGTACGGACTAAATTTTTTATTTTAGAGGTCGTAATATCTTGCCATATCTGAATTATGAGATTTAGCATTTTGTGATTTAGCATGTATCCTTTAATAAGCTCTACATACATTATTTTTTGTATGAGATTTAGCATTTTGTGATTCATATATTGATTGATTTTGAAAGTAGTAAAGAGCATTATGAACAAAAAGAGAGCAAAAAAGAAAAAAATTCTTTTAAATTAAAAAGAAAAATCAAAAGGTTAAACTATTTATTTAATTTTCATTAAACTAAAATATATGAATAATTGAAAATTAAGTAGTTGAAGAGGTGTCTATTATAAATTTTAAAGAAGTTCAAATTCGTGCTATTTTTACAATTTTTCTATTACTTTGATTGATGGGTGCAAATCATAGCAAAAGTGACTTATTAATCTTATTTTAATAACTAAATTTTTCTTTAGTAATTTCTTTTGTCATGTTAAAACCTCTTAGTAAGTAAAATGTTTTTTTCACAAGAATGACAATTACTGTATGTTGGAAACACTACAATATTTTAGGTCTATGGCCACGGTTTTATTTGACACGGTAAAAAACTGTGATCATAGACCCCTTATGGTCACGATTTTTTTCCATGGACAAAAACAAAAAGCTATGTCACAGTTTTTTAAAAAAGGTCACCATAGAGTACCTATGGTCACGGTTTTAAAATAAGGGTGGCCTAAAAGAGTCTATGGTCACTGCTCCGAGGGTTACCTGAAACTATAGGTCGATCTCGGATGAGATCTCTTGTACTGATCGGCACTGTCGTGTCCGATTTGATGACGGTGGCCGGAGCCGCCGTGTCTGACTTGTGTACTGGCTAGTGGTGCTGATCCTTTGTCATCGGAGGGTGGTGGTACCTGCAAGGGACTCCAATGCTTAAGTTAGCAAGGGTATTAAGCAGGTTTTTAGTAGAATCAGAGTATGAGTTATACCTGGGTGCTCCAGTGTATTTATAATGGTGTAGAGTGATATTCCTTGGATAAAATAGTTATCTTATCTTATCTTTTAAGTGAAGTCATCCTATCTTTGAGGGAACCGCTTATCTCTCTAGGCTTTGGGCTGCCCTTGGACTTGGGTCGTCTTCCTCTGTTTGGGCCTTTTTGGGCTTTCCTGGTGATTTGGCCGAGCTCTTTGAGAAGATGTCGGGTAATCCTGATCTGATGAGGTCGGTCAACTTGTCTTCATTAGCTTGGGTAATACAGCTCGACCTAGGGCAGGAACAGTGCCCTGCTTGAGCTCGGTCTTTCTTTTTGAGGTCGAGTCTCTTTTTTGGACTTCATCCTTTTTGGAGAAGCGAACTCGAGCATTTTGATCTCGTCGTAGAGCTGCTTGAATGCGGAGAATTTTTTCTCACTCCTTTTAATTAGAATGCACGTTTTGCGTTTTCCTTGGGAACGTGCGAAGGTTAAATACTCATTAACTCTTTGCCATCTCTTCTTTACTTCCCTCTTTGTGTCTTCTTTTGAAATTTCAATGCTTTGTTTCGATTTTTCCTCTTTTCACTTCTCTTCTTTGACTGCTAGTGCTTCGTTCTTTTGTTTGAAAGGGGATCGTCTAACGCGGCCTCGTCGTTGCTTTAATCTCTCAGCGTTTTATCGTCTCCTTCTCTGCAACAGGTTGGTCTTTCTCCCTCTCTCTTTTCTTTTCCGCATTGTTCTTTTCATGTCTCATTTTGAGAAAGTTTGGATTTTTCTTGGAAAAGGTTGGACCTTTCTGCTTTTGCTGTGTCTGGATGCTGTTGTAATGTGTGCTCTGGGGGTTTCCTCGTCTTTTGTATGAATCTTTTCTCATTTCCTGATAGTTGATGCTTTTTAGGGCTTTGCATGTTGTTACCGTTTCCAATTGTATTCTTTTGATTTTGAAGCTTTGGAATAATGAATTGTTTTGATTCTGAAAAAGGTTGCGTCTTTTGATGATTTCCACTTGGCATGTTTGATGTTGGTAGTTCCCTTTGCTGATAGATTGTAAAAAGATGGTAGCTTTGATGAGATTTTGTGATTAATTCTCTTTTTTCGAAGTGTCGCTGCTTGAAGCCTTCTTTTTCTTGTGTGAGAGATGTCGGGATGTAAGCTGTAGATTTTTTGAAGTCCTTATTCCGTTACTGCTCCAAAGGCTGGATCTTTGGTGTGAATCTCGGGGTTTTCTTTTTGTTGCTATGTCTGGCTTCTTTAACTTTTGCATGCTTTAGTCCTAATTGTAACCATTTATGCCCAAGTTGCTTTGTTAACTTACCGAGCTGTTTGATTAGTAACCCTTTTTCTTTTTCTTACGGTAGGACTTTAGTTGACCCATGTCGTCTCGTAAAAATATTGTTGAGACCTATTCCAAAGTCCCGAGGGCATGTCGGACTGGCTAGACTCCCTCGTGTTGATGTGTGTTTTTGTGGTAAATTCTGAGTATTGTGTAGAGCTGAGGAAACATAACAGAATTTGTAGTAATCGGGAGCAAGAGAAGGATTATGAGTTAGTAGCGCCTGATCTGACGATAGGGTTTGTTTTCCTACCTCAGTTCAGGGGGAACGTCCCTTCTTTTATGCCTATGACTATTTCTTTAGCCAAAAGAACATTACCTTTCCCTTTACTTCTTTTGAGACCATCTTATTGTGGTCGTGCAATGTATCGCCATCCCAGCTTCACCCAAATTTGTGGGGCTTTATTAAAATCTTTCAACTGCTGTGCCAAGAATTGGATGTTACACCGTCTCAAACCCTCTTTCTTTACTTTTTTGTTTTTGCCAAACCTGGGGCGGCTAAGAAGAAGGCTTCTTGGGTATCTTTTCGAGCTGCCCAGGGGAAGAAAGTTTTTTCCATGTATGATGAATCTTTTAGGGATTTCAAGAACTATTTTCTCAAGGTCCGAGTTATTGAAGGAGCTCGGGCCTTTTTTCTGGATAAAAATGGTGAGCCCGCTTTTCCTTTAGATTGGCAAAAGAATGTAGTTGTTTCCAGATATACTTGGGAGATGTTGGATGAGGTTGGGTAGGATCTAGTACATGTGTTGGAGGAGAACTGGGGGGAGCCTCCGCATCTTGATACTAAGAGGTTTTTAGGGGATCCCTCACTTCTCCGAGCTGATCTGGGTAGTGACCGACTTTGTTTTGCTTTGTTTTGTTTTTGTTGATTTTGTTTCTTTTCTTTCCAATTTTGTAACTCGGATTTTGCTGTACTTTTTCAGAGATGGTTAAAAACAATGATTCCACGAAGGCCTTTAAAAAGGCGAGGAAAGCTACAGCCGCTCTAAACATCTCGGCCAAGGCTATGGGGGAAGGATCTTCTCAGATCCATCCTAAGAAACCCGTTTCGGACACGTTTGGACCAAGAAAGGTTGTCCCTAATCCTGTGGTTCCTTTAAATGATCATTCTCGAACTTCTGCTGCTATTTCCTCTCATACTACTGGTCCTCCTCCGAAAAAATGAAAGACTGTTGAGCCCTTTAACCTTGATGCCCCCGACTTCGATGCCGTGGGGTTTGTTGATCATCAAATTGTCCCTTATGGTGTCGTGCCTACGGATGAAGTTTCTATTCTTCATCATTTAGATTTTATCACTCGAAATAGCATTAAGATGGCGCACATGGGAGCGGCCTTGTTCTGGACTGCTCAGGATGTTCCAGTTCATGCTACAAAGGCTTTCATGGAGGAGGCCAAGTCCGAGTATGATAGGATTAAGGGGTTGAAGGAGAAGCTTGAGAAATAGGTGGCAAAGCTGGAGAAGGAGTTGGAAGGTGAGAAGACTCGGGCTATCGCTGTGGTAGCTTCTGCAAATCTGGCTGAGGAGATGGTGCAGAAGCAAAAGGAGGGCTATAACCGGACTTATAGTGAGATGGTAGAGCTTAGAGAGAGGCTGGAGTCTGCTCATGCTAATTACGCCGAGCTCCAGGGCCATCTTGTGGGCAGTGTGACTGCTGCTTATGAAAATTTGAAGGCTCAGGTTCGAGTTCTCGCGCCCGAGCTCGACTTTACCCTATTTAGCTTGGACAATATTGTAGAGGATGGAAAGATTGTCCCTAATGGCCCGGATGATGATGAAGATGTAGAGCCACCTCCTGCGCCATCAGCCAAAGCTTCTGTTGCCCCGATTTCTTCAACTCCTGCTGCCGAGGTCAGCCAGCCCGAGTCCGACCCCGATGTCTAGATCTTGAATCGGGATGATGGAACTGTAGATGCAATTCCTACGAGGATCATACTTCCCCCATCAACTCAGGATGCTGTTATCGAGGAGAACCTAGACCCTTGATAAACTTTCTTTGATGTATTTTGTACAACACGGTCTGTGGGCTTTTGAACTTCTAATTTCTGTAATTTGTTGTTTGTTTGGCTTGGATATTTCGGCTGCTTTTCTTTAGCAACTCTGTTTAGAAAAATGAAGTAGTTTCTTAAGCTCTTGAGGTTGATCTCTGGGAGGCCTCTTGAGTCTTTTATTATTGTAGCTTTATTTCTTTGTGATATGCTTGTTTGTAGCTTTGTTGGCACTTCTAGGAATCTTTAGAGTGTTAGAATCTTGTTGTCCAATCTCTTTTGATGGCCTTTGTGCTTATTTACTTCCTTTTTTAGTTGAAAATGGCTTTTGAGGCTAGCTTTGTTCGACGTATTCTTTTTCTCATAGAATACTCGTAGGTGTGGTCATGGCTTTTTTGGGTTGGGCTGTGTCCCTTTTAGCGCACGCCTTCCGTTTAGTCGACTTTTTCTTGTCGGATCTTCTCGAGTTATTTTCTTGTAATACATTTTTATTTGGATCTCGTTGGATCTCTCTTTTATGGATTTACTTTTTATAACTCTCTCGCTTTAATCGGCTTGGGTCGACTTCTTCATGTCGGTCCCTTCCCAAGTTATTTCTAGTAATCCATTTTTAGTTTGGACCTTACCAGGTCTCTTTTTATGGATTACTTTTATAACTTTTTGTAGCTTTTTTGGGCCGACTTTATCACGTGGGTCCCTTCAAAGTTATTTCTAGTAATCCATTTTCAGGGCTGACCAGGCCTCTTTTCTATTGATTTACTTTTTATAACTTTTGCTTGTTTGACTGGTCTGACTTCTGTATGTCGGTCTGTCTTAAAGTTATTTCTAGCAACCCATTTTTGTTAAGACCTCGTCAGGTCTTTTCTTATGGATCACTTTTGATAACTTCTTGCATTATTCTATTTTCATCGCTTTTCATCTTGACGATTTTCTAGAAATTGGGTAGTGCGTTTTGCTTGGCCGACTTTGGATGAATTCGGTTTTTATTTTGTCGACCTTGTCAGGCAGTGAATTTGGTTTTCACTTTTGCCGATCTGTAGCTTTATAATCGGGCGATGAATTTTTGCGTTTCCAGATTAATGCGTCTTGATAAAGAGAATTTGTAGAAAATCTTCTTAGGTTGCAGGTGTGCCTTGACATTGGTAGCTCTCGCCCCTCGAGTTCGGACACTTTGTAGTAGTCTTTTCCCAGTACCTCTGTGACTCGGTAGGGTCCTTTCTAGTTAGCCACTAGCTTTCCCTCTCCAGATAGACTTGTTTCGATATCATTTCGGATTAGGATGAGGTCATTGTTGGTGAAACTTCACTGCACTACCTTTCGATTGTACCTTGAGGCCATGCGACGTTTTAATGCTTCTTCTCTGATCCGAGCTCTTTCTCAGACTTCTGGGAGTAGGTCGAGCTCTTCCTTTTGAAGTTGGGAGTTGGCTTCGTCGCTGTAGAGGATCGTTCTGGGAGATCCTTCTTCGACTTCTACTGGTATCATTGTCTCCATTCCATAAGCCAATCGGAATAGTGATTCCTTTGTGGTAGAATGTGGAGTTGTCCTATATGCCCATAGGACTTGTGGGAGCTCTTCAGCCCAGGCTCCCTTTGCGTTTTGTAGCCTCCGTTTTAACCCGGCTAGTATGATGATAAACCCAATTTGTAAGGTTTATCTTGTATTGATTTTAGGAGATTTTAATACCTTTTACCCACATTTATTCAATGAATTAGTAGGATTTTGTGATTGTCTCCTTATTTGTGCTTAGATGTGAAAACATGCTTTTTAGGCCTTTAACTTGATGATTTTAATCTCCCTTTGATTCCACTAGATGCCTTGATGTGTTTGTTAGTGATTTCAGATTGAAAAGGCTAGGAATGGATCAAAGGAGTGAAGAGGAAAGCATGCAAAGTGGAGAAATCATGGAAAAAGCCAAAGATTTGGACTCGCCCATGGACGCGCACGCGCACCTGGCGCTTACACGCACCCTGCAAAATGGCCCATGGACGCATACGCGTGCTGTGCGCGTACACGTTGGTGCTGATACTTGATTTTTAAGTGAATTCGCACCCAACGAATTCTGAAGAGTTGTGGGGCCCAATCCCAACCAACTTTGGCACCTAAACTGCTATTTAAAGCCAAGGATTGAAGAGCAAAAGGGGATTCTAGACTTTTGATCATTTACACTCATTAGGATTAGTTTTAGTTAGTTTTAGAGAGAGAAGCTCTCAGTTCTCTCTAGGATTAGGATTAGGCTTAGTTCTTAGATCTAGGTTTTTCATATATCTTCTTCCACTTCTTCTTCTCAATTCCTTATTGTTACATTCATCATTCTTCTATTCTTTTATTGTAATTTCCTTTATGTTGTTTTTATACTTTGTTGTAGATCTACTATTGTTCCTCCCATTTTCTTTCAATTTAATTCAAGGTAATTCATAATAATTGTGTTTCTTTTGATTGTTGTTGTTAATTCCTTTCAATAATTGTTGTTAGATATCATTCTTGTTGTAGATTTCATGTGCTTTCCTTCTATGCCTCTTATGTGTTTGACGAAATACTTCTTTTGGTTTTAGTGTAGATTTTGTTCCTCTTGGCTTTGGTTAAGTAATTAGTGACTCTTGAGTTATCTAATTCCTTTGTTGATTGATAATTAGAAGTTGCTAATTGATTTGAATGTCTCTAAAGCTAGTCTTTCCTTTAGGAGTTGGTTAGAACTTGAGGAATCAAATTGATTCATCCACTTGACTTTCCTCCATGGTTAGAGGTTAACTAAGTGGTAGCAATGAACAATTTGTGGTCACAATTGAGGAGGATAACTAGGATAGGACTTCTAGTTCTCATACCTTGCCAAGAGCTTTGTTAGTTGTTAGTTTATTTCTTTTGCAATTTATATTTCTTGTTTAAAATCTCAAAAACCCCAAAATAACTCATAACCAATAACAAGACACTTTATTGTAATTTCTAGGGAGAACGACCCGAGGTTCAATACTTCGATTTATAAATTTAGGGGTTTGTACTAGTGACAAACAAATTTTTGTATGAAAGGATTATTGTTGGTTTAGAGACTATACTTTAAAACGAGACTTCATTGGTGAAATTCTAAACCATTAAAAATCCAATCATCAAAATGGTGCCGTTGCCGGGGAATTGCAATGGTGTTATGTTATTAGCTATTGTACATATATGAATAGTGTGAATATCTTGCTTTTTGCTTTATTTGCTGGTTGTAGAATTTTTTTTCTCTTATTTTCTATTAGCTTTTGTCTTTAGTTTCTTTTTTCATCATGAATTCTCACTTTGGCTATGAGTGTGATTACAACTATGTTGTAGGAAGTTGGGATTACAATGAAGAAATGTATCAAGGATGGGACAATCAAAGGTGGGAGGAGCCATATGCATATGATCAATCCTCATGGCAACAACCTCCACTAATGCACTTTGAAGAAGAGCCATTCTATGATGCATACCAATCCAATGGCTATGGTGAATCTCCTTGTGACTTTC
>NW_027255647.1:0-15000 GCF_003086295.3 Arachis hypogaea
CTAAGTTTGGTGTTGGGAGGCCACAACCAAACTCTAAGTTTGGTGTTGAACCCCCACATTCAAACTCTAAGTTTGGTGTTGGGAGGTTCCAACATGGCTCTGAGCATTTCTGAGGCTCCATGAGAGCCCTCTGTCAAGCTACTGACATTAAAGAAGCGCTTGTTGGGAGGCAACCCAATGTTATATTTTATCTATTCTGTTTTGTTATTTTATTTTTTTTTTGTAGGTTGATGATCATGAGAAGTCACAAAATCAATGAAAAAAGCAAAAACAGAATGAAAAACAGAAAGAAAAACAGCACACCCTTGAGGAGAGCGTGCTGGCGTTTAAACGCCAGTGAGGTTAGCTGTTGGGCGTTTAACGCCCAGTCTGGCACCATTCTGGGCGTTTAACGCCAGAAAGGGGCACCAGACTGGCATTAAACGCCAGAAAAAGGGCAAGAAGCTGGCGTTAAACGCCAGAAATGGGCACCAGCCCGGCGTTTAACGCCAGAATTGGCACAAAACGCAATTTTGCTTGCCATTTGGTGCAGGGATGACTTTTCCTTGACACCTCAGGATCTGTGGACCCCACAGGATCCCCACCTACCCAACCACACTCTCTCTCTTCTTCACCCATTCACCAATCACCTCAACACCTCTTCCCCAAAAACCCTTCACCTCTCAAATCCCATCTTTCTCTTCACCACTCACATCCATCCTTCATAAAACCCCACCTACCTCACCATTCAAATTCAAACCACTTTTCCACCCAAACCCACCCTCACTTGACCGAACCCTACCCTTCCCCCACTCCTATATAAACCCCCTTCACTCCTTCATTTTCACCCAACATACACACCACTTCTACCCCTTTTTGGCCGAACACAAAGCCATTCCCTTCTTTCTCATTTCCTCTTCTTCTACTCTCTTCTTTCTTATTTTGCTCGAGGACGAGCAAACCCTTTAAGTTTGGTGTGGTAAAAGCATTGCTTTTTGTTTTTCCATAACCATTTATGGCATCCAAGGCCGGAGAAACCTCTAGAAAGAGGAAAGGGAAGGCAAAAGCTTCCACCTCCGAGTCATGGGAGATGGAAAGATTCATCTCAAGGGTGCATCAAGACCACTTCTATGAAGTTGTGACCTTGAAGAAGGTGATCCCCGAGGTCCCTTTCTCACTCAAAAAGAGTGAATATCCAGAGATCCGACATGAGATCCGAAGAAGAGGTTGGGAAGTTCTTACCAACCCCGTTCAACAAGTCGGAATCTTAATGGTTCAAGAGTTCTATGCCAATGCATGGATCACCAAGAACCATGATCAAAGTATGAACCCGGATCCAAAGAATTATCTTACTATGGTTCGGGGGAAATACTTGGATTTTAGTCCGGAAAGGGTAAGGTTGGCATTCAACTTGCCCATGATGCAAGGAGATAAACATCCTTACACTAGAAGGGTCAACTTTGATCAAAGGTTGGACCAAGTCCTCACAGTCATATGTGAAGAGGGCGCCCAATGGAAGAGAGATTCAAGAGGGAAGCCGGTTCGATTGAGAAGGCATGACCTCAAACCCGTGGCTAGAGGATGGTTGGAGTTTATCCAACGCTCAATCATTCCCACTAGCAACCGGTCCGAAGTTACTATAGACCGGGCTATCATGATTGTAAATCATGTTGCTTGTATGCGAAGTTTGTATTCGTAGGTTTTGATGAATGACAAACCAACAAACGACATGAAAGACAAACCAACAAACAACTTGAATGAACAAGCATGTTGAAAGATCAACCAACATTCAACGTTGAGGAATGAAGAGTTAAAAGCAACACAACAACAACAAGAAACTCAAGTCCACAACATTTGAAGACAAGTATAGTGTCTTAGGACTTAGGTAACTTCTTGTTAAGAACCAATTGCTAAATCTCTCAACACACACTCACAAAATGTTTTGATTATCATATCATATGCACATCTTGCAATTCGATGCTAGCCAAATGGTTTAAAACTTGTTTTCAAAGGTACAAAAGCATGGGAATTGACTCCAACAAGTTTGAGATCAATCCTAAGTATTTTGAAGTGATTTTAAGCCATTCTTTAAGGTTTGCATCGATGCACACTCATCTTGCATCGATGCAAAGCATGCAACGACTTGTTGCATCGATGCAAAGATGTTTGCATCGATGCAACCTAGCTGAAAATTCAAATTTCAGCTTCAAAGACACATTTGCATCGATGCAAAGTGTTATGCATCGATGCAAATGATTCAAAAACATAAAAAAACGGCTAGTTTTGACAAAAAGGCTCCATCCCACTAACTCCCCAACGTTTCTAAGGTTTGGGGAGTCTATAAATAGATGGATTAAAGCCTTATTTCATATACTTGAGTATTTGCAAACTATCTTGTTCATATTCTTTCATTCTACACATTTTTAAGGTGTTATAATGCACAATTTGAGAGAGCAATATCAATTGGTTCAATAGTGCTAAACTTGTAATCATACACTCTTCTAGAGAGTACTCATTTCATCTCAACAATTCTTTGAGAATTGTTTTCTTGTACACTTTGTAAATTGGAGTGTGATCTCCAAGGTTGAGTCAAGAGTTATAAACACTATAGTCGGTGAGGATACCAAAGAGGTATACTAAGTACTCAAGGCAAATCTTAGAGAAGGTATCTCTAAGTGGAGTGGGTTAGTATACGAGTGGTGATCATATACCGTGAGGTGTTAGAAACTAAGGACTCGGATTGTAAAAGGTTTTGCGCGAGCACCTTGAAGCTTGGCAATAGTGGAACTTCTCAATTGCGATTGAGAAAGAAAGTGGACGTAGGACAAGGATTGTGCCGAACCACTCTAAATAGCGTTTGCATCTCTCCAAATTCATCTCTTCAATATTATTATCTTTTACCTTTGAGCAAATAAATTGTGATCGAAAAGTAGCTTCGTAAGTACTTAAGGAGTAGCTTAAGTCCGATTGGTGAAAATCTTGATCAATTTATTTGAGTTGGTGTCTATTGGAAAGTAAAAGCTCCTTATAAATGCTTAGTAATTGAATTAAGCTCTTAGAAAAATACTAGTACAATAACACTTTTGTATATTGTCTTTAACTTTCGCAAAAAGATTCATTGTTGTTGCAATACTCAATTCACCCCCCTCTTGAGTAATTGTGCATAGGTTCTACAAGTGGTATCAGAGCTTAACCCTTTGAAAGACTTAACCATTTAAGGGAAAAAATCATGGCAAGCACAAGCTTTAACAACAACAACACTAGCGAAGGTAACTCAACCGCTAGACCTCCTCTTTTTAGCGGAACAAATTACTCTTATTGGAAAAATAAGATGAGAATTTGGATCCGTTCTCAAGATGTGAGAATTTGGAAAGTGATTGAGAATGGAAATCACATTCCAACAAAGACAACAAGCGCTAAAGAAGGAGAAGTCTCCGTCTCAAAGCAAGTACCGAAAGGAGAAGATGAATATAGTGACGATGATTGGAAGAAAGTGGCAATGAATGATAAAGCCATCAACTTCATTCATTGTGCACTTAACGAGCATGATTATATGAAGATCTCTACATGTGAAACCGCTAAAGAGATTTGGGATAAACTCCAAATCACTTACGAAGGAACCGACCACGTTAAAGAATCAAAGGTATTTATGTTGGTTCATGAATGAGAAAATTTTAAAATGAAAGATGAAAAGAGCATTGAAGAAGCTCTTGAAAGACTCTCCAAGATCTTCAACAATCTAAGCATGCTTGGCACAAAATACAATGATAAACAAATTGTGACCAAGGTGCTTACAAGCCTTACACCAAAATGGAACTCCAAAGTGAACGCCATTGTGGAAGGAAGGCTCTATGATCAACTTACATTCGATCAACTACGAGGTAATCTTCTCACCTATGAAATGACTATGCTAAATAGACAAAAAGGTGAAGAAAGAAAGAGGAAAAGTCTCGCCCTTAAAACAACATCACTACAAGAAGAGAGTGATGATAATGAAGAAGAAGGAGATGAAGAATTTGCACTCTTATTGAAAAGATTCAATAAGTTTGCAATGAAGAAAAACTTCAAGAGCAAAACAAAGGTACCAAAATGCTATGAGTGTGGAGAAGTTGGACACATCAAACCCAATTGTCCAAAACTTCAAAAGGAGGACAAAAACAAGAAATTTAAGAAGAAGGAGAAAGCATACATATCATGGGAGAACGAGGATGAATCCGACTCTGATGACGACGAGGTTGCAAATCTTTGCTTAATGGCAAGCGAAGAAAAGGTTAGTGATGACAACTCCACTTCTTTTAATTTACCAGATGAATATGATGCCTTACTTGAGGTGTACACAAAACTTACCCAAGATTATTCTCTCCTAAAGAAAAAGAATATGGATCTTTTAAAACAAAATGAGATGTTGAAAAACGAGAATATCAATCTTGGAAAAGATAAGTGTACCACAAGTAGTGATCCATACAAATCTTGTAAAATGCATGAAAATGAAATTATAAATCTTAAGAACACTTTAGCTAAGTTCAATGAATCTTCAAAGAACTTAGATAAAATGTTGAAAAACCAAAAGCATGTTCATAATAAGGAAGGTTTAGGTTTTGAAAAAGGAAAATTTAAAAATGCTAAAACTCCTATTAGGCAACCGCAAGCCCAAAAGGCAAGCATGCCTAAAAGGAATGAAGCCTTTAAACATCCTCCTCAACATGCTTCATTTAGAAATTATAATCACAATGCATATAGATCAAAAGATGTTGCATTTAGGAAACAACCTAGGCAACCATTTAGAAACATGCATAGGATGCATAATCCAAATATCATATGTCATTATTGTAATAAAGTAGGTCATATAGCACCCGTATGCTTTACTAGAATTAAACATATAAACTTTCGTAGTCAAGATACGAGATGGGCACCTTATGGGCATTATGCTCATACTAACCATCAAGGACCCAAATTCACTTGGGTACCTAAATCCCAATTTTAATTGTTTTGTAGGTACGTGTTGGAGCTAAGGATACAAATTGGTATGTTGATAGTGGATGCTCCAAACACATGACCGGCGATGAATCAAAGTTCACCGCAATAGAGCCTACAAACGGAGGAAACGTGATCTATGGAGACAACAACACCGGCAAAGTAATCGGCGTTGGAAAAGTTGGTAAAAATTCTTCTACCTCCATAGATAATGTTATACTTGTCAAAGGTCTCAAACATAATCTCATTAGTGTTAGCCAACTTTGTGACAAAGGAAACTTAGTCACCTTTGATTCAAAATGTTGTTTGATAAAAGGGCAAGACACTAATGAAATTGTGCTAATTGGGCACCGTGTTGACAATGTATACATGATTAATCTAAATGAAGTTTCCTCAAATGATGTGAAATGCCTTGTTAGTAAAAATGATGAAACTTGGTTATGGCATCGTAGAGTAGCTCATGCTAACATGGACCATCTTAGCAAGTTGGTCTCTAAAGAGTTAGTAATTGGCTTACCAAAGCTACGTTTTGAAAAAGACGTCCTTTGCGACGCATGTCAAAAGGGAAAACAAGTAAAGGCCTCTTTTAAATCCAAAAACATTGTTTCAACAACAAGGCCATTACAACTTTTGCACATGGATTTATTTGGTCCTTCTAGGACTATGAGCTTTGGTGGCAATTACTATGCTTTAGTTATTGTTGATGATTACTCTCGATTTACATGGACCTTGTTCCTAGCAAACAAGAGTGATGCATTTCGAGCATTCAAAAGATTAGCCAAAGTTATTCAAAATGAAAAGAATTTGCATATATCATCTATTAGAAGTGATCATGGTGGAGAATTTGAAAACAATCTTTTTGAAACTTTTTGTGAAGAAAATGGCATTGAGCATAATTTTTCCTCTCCTAGAACACCACAACAAAATGGTGTGGTTGAAAGGAAAAATCGTCATTTAGAAGAAATGGCGAGAACTATGCTCAATGAGGCTAATATTCCTAAGTACTTTTGGGCGGATGCGGTTAGTACCGCGTGTTATGTTATGAATAGGATTATCATTCGACCTATTCTTAAGAAAACACCGTACGAATTGTACAAAGGAAGAAAGCCAAATATTTTCCACCTTCACGTCTTTGGTTGTAAATGCTTTATTCTAAATAATGGAAAAGATAACTTAGGCAAATTTGATGCTAAGGCTGATGAAGGAATCTTCTTAGGCTACTCTTTAACTAGCAAAGCTTTTAGAGTATATAATAAACGCATCATGACTATGGAAGAAAGTATTCATGTCGCTTTTGATGAAACTAACCGTTGTTGTGCTAGAAAAGATTTTGATGAAAATGTAGAAAACTTTGATTCACTAAATTTGAATGGTGAAGACAAAGAAAAAGATTTAAATGAAGCCTCTACAAGCTCAACAAAGGATAGTGTTCAAGTTGAAGAAATTGAACCATCACAAGCACAAATAAATGCACTTCCAAAGGATTGGCGTACTTCAAAGGATCATCCTCTAGACAACGTCATTGGTGATGTTTCGAAAGGGGTAACAACTCGATCCACTTTTAGAAATTTATTTGCATATAGTGCTTTTGTTTCTCAAATTGAACCATCTACCATTGAGTCCGCAATTGATGATGAACATTGGGCTATGGCAATGCAAGAGGAACTTAACCAATTCAAACGAAATGACGTTTGGGAATTGGTGCCTAAACCAAGTAATCAAACAATTGTAGGAACAAAATGGGTTTTTAGAAATAAACTCGATGAAAATGGTACAATTGTTAGAAACAAAGCTAGATTAGTAGCTAAAGGTTATAATCAAGAGGAAGGCATTGATTATGACGAAACTTATGCTCCCGTAGCTAGATTAGAAGCAATTAGGATGTTACTTGCTTTTGCATCCTCTTATAACTTCAAACTTTATCAAATGGATGTTAAGAGTGCCTTTCTTAATGGTTTCATTCAAGAAGAAGTATATGTTGAACAACCTCCCAGTTTTGAGGATTATGAAAATCCTAATCATGTTTTTAAACTCAAGAAAGCTCTTTATGGTCTTAAACAAGCTCCAAGAGCTTGGTATGAACGTTTGAGCAAGTTTTTAATAGAAAAGGGTTTTAGAAGAGGGAAGGTTGATACAACTTTATTTATCTTGATTGAAAACAAAAATATCCTTTTGGTACAAGTTTACGTCGATGACATAATATTTGGTTCAACTAACGAATCACTTTGCAAGTTTTTCTCAAACCTCATGCAAAGTGAATTTGAAATTTCCATGATAGGCGAACTCAACTTCTTCCTTGGTCTTCAAATCAAACAAGGAAAAGAAGGAACTTTCGTTAGCCAAACCAAATATTGCAAGGAATTGCTCAAAAGATTTGGAATGGACAATGCTAAGGCAATGGACACACCAATGAGCACTACTTGCTACCTTGACAAAGATGAACAAGGTAAAAGCATAGATGTAAAGAAGTATAGAGGCATGATAGGATCATTACTTTATCTAACGGCAAGTAGGCCAGATATCATGTTTAGTGTATGCATGTGTGCGAGATACCAAGCTAATCCTAAGGAATCTCACTTAAGTGCGGTGAAAAGGATTATGAAGTATCTCATAGGAACATTAAATGTTGGATTGTGGTATCCGAAAGGATCCACTTGTGATTTGATTGGTTATTCCGATTCCGATTTTGCCGGTTGCAAATTGGATAGGAAAAGCACTAGCGGCACTTGTCACTTGCTAGGAAACTCTCTTGTTTCATGGCATAGTAAGAAACAAGTAAGTGTAGCCTTGTCTACCGCCGAAGCCGAGTATGTAGCCGCCGGTAGTTGTTGCGCCCAAATTTTATGGATGAAACAACAACTTGTGGACTATGGACTCATGCTTGATCAGATTCCTATCAAATGTGATAATACTAGTGCAATAAATTTAACCAAGAATCCGGTTCAACATTCAAGAACCAAGCATATTGAGATTAGACATCACTTCATAAGAGACCATGTTCAAAAGGGTGATGTGGTTATTGAATTTGTCGAAACTAGTAAACAACTAGCGGACATTTTCACTAAACCTTTATGTAAAGAAAGTTTTTTTAACATCCGAAATGAACTTGGTATCTTGGATTCTAATCTAATATGATTTGTTTGAATTCATTGTATTTATATTGCTATTTTTGTATCTCTTACTAACTTAAGCATTGGAGATATCCAATTAGCCATTGTTTTGTAGGTTTATGAGTTGATGAATGAGTGATTAATCTTGAGGTAGATTGAAGAATTTGAAGATTATAAACAATGGAGGATCAACAAATTGAAGTTTATAATGGTTTAAGTGAGTATATACATGATGGAACTCAAAGGATTGAAGAAAGAACCACCAAAGGATGAAAATTTGGTGATTTTGGGCAAAATGATGCATGTTGCATCGATGCAACCAAGCTTTGCATCGATGCAAAGCACACAACGTGCTATGTGCATCGATGCAAAGCCTATTGCATCGATGCAAACACGACCAAATTGCACAAAAACACGTGAATTTGGCATTTTTGAGCAACAAAACCCCACTTTTTCATCATCTTCAACCTCACAACTCATATCCCCACATTCAAACCTCCATAACCTCCAAAACAAGCTCACATATAGCTTCATACAACTCACAAAACTTTGATACCCACTACAAACAAATTACATATTTGAAGTCCCCACATTCTCCTCTACAAAACCCATAAAACAAAATCATCCACAATGCCTAGAATCAAGAGAACCATCAAGAAGTCAAAAGGCTCTTCAAGTGTGGTTCCACCTCCAAATGATCATCCTTTGGCAAGGTACTTTGCTTCTAATGAAGATCTTCAATTCTATGAGGCAAGGCTCGCCGGAAGAAAGGAAACTCCTCCGAGGTATTTGGATCCGACCCTTCTTGTCATTCATAAGTTTGATACTCTTAAGGCTATTCTAGTTCATCAAGGCCTCATGGATTTTGTTCAAATTAAGAGTAAATATTATCCGGATTTAGTTGCCATAGCCTATAGTACACTCATGATTGAGATTGATGAGGAAGATGAATCAAATTTCACATTATTCTTCAAGATAGGAAGAAAGGATTATAGGCTAGATGGTGATGAGTTAGCCACCATTTGGGAGTTGCCAAATCAAGGTGACTTGTTTCAAGGTGGTAAAACCCCAATTGATGAATGGGGTTATTCAAAGGACAATGCCATGCATTTGTTCAACCTTGTACAAGGAGCTCACTCCAAAATTAGTTGCAATTCAATGAGTGCGGAACATAGAACTTTGTTATATCTAGTCACCTATGTATTGCAACCTAGAATATCCGGGCATGCGAATGTAAATGATGAAGATTTGATTGTCATGTGGGCTATGATGAATGGGATTAAGATTAATTGGCCATACTTTATAGTACAACATATGATTAGGCTCAAGATGAAGGATAGGAATGGTGGATTAGGATTCCTTTGCCTATGGTCTAAAGTCTTTGATTATGTTGGTATTGATGTATCAAATGAGATTGCCAAGGAAGTACCACCTCAATCTTGTATCAACACTCATCTTCTCAACAAAATGGGAAGAAGAAATGTTGATGAACAAGGTCCTCAAGAGCAAGCTCCTCCACAAGCACCTCAAGCTCAAGAACCACCCTCCTTGGTTGATGTAATGAGAGAATTACAATCCATCAACCAAAACATCCAAAGGATTGAAGTAGAGCATGGTAGGCAACTTGAAGCACTTAATCGTCGTGTGTCTCGTGTAGATCATCGCACGGGTCGCTTGGATCGTCGTATTGATGACTTATATGAGCATTTCGGCATCCACCTACCGTATGAAGAGGATAATGATGATGATGAAGACCAAGATTGATTGTCTCCTCTTCATCAAGTCACTTTTTATTGCTTTATGTTTATTTGATTATATGAATTGTTAAACTAACTCCTAGTAAGCTAAGGATTTCTATTATGGTTTAAATACTTTGATATTTCCTTCATAATTTTGTTTAATGATTAATGCTTGTATGCTTATTTGGTGACTAACTCAAAATAGGCTTGGTACCCCTATTTTAAGTTAATATGCATGCTTTGACATATTTCACTTCTTTAGGGGGAATTATGCATGCTTGTTATATATAAAAAGAGGAAATCAAATTCTTTTTGAAAGGGGGAATATCTCATCCTTGAGATTAATAGAGAAATTGAACTTAAAAAAAAAATTCATTGTTTTATGCATGCTTCTATGACACATTTCAAACTCCTTTCTTTTTGATAATGTCAAAAGGGGGAAGAGAAGTTTGAGGATATTTGAAGTTTTGAACTTTTGAAAAAGAAGAAGTTTGAGGATTTGAAAAGAAGAAATAAGTTTGCGAAACAATGATTTCAAAAAGACTTCCGCTAAGCAAAAACTTTGATATCTAAATCGTTTTCTTTGATAAACGCCCTTTAAAGGAACAAATGCACATATTTAGGGGGAACTCCTGCAAAATTTTTTTGTGAAGTCTTCTCCAAAGCTTTCTATAAAACAAAGTGCATTATTGTTGCTTTCAAAATCATTTATAAATGCATATCCTCAAAATTGGTTTGTCATTATCAAAAAGGGGAAAATTGTAAATCATGTTGCTTGTATGCGAAGTTTGTATTCGTAGGTTTTGATGAATGACAAACCAACAAACGACATGAAAACAAACCAACAAACAACTTGAATGAACAAGCATGTTGAAAGATCAACCAACATTCAACGTTGAGGAATGAAGAGTTGAAAGCAACACAACAACAACAAGAAACTCAAGTCCACAACATTTGAAGACAAGTATAGTGTCTTAGGACTTAGGTAACTTCTTGTTAAGAACCAATTGCTAAATCTCTCAACACACACTCACAAAATGTTTTGATTATCATATCATATGCACATCTTGCAATTCGATGCTAGCCAAATGGTTTAAAACTTGTTTTCAAAGGTACAAAAGCATAGGAATTGACTCCAACAAGTTTGAGATCAATCCTAAGTATTTTGAAGTGATTTTAAGCCATTCTTTAAGGTTTGCATCGATGCACACTCATCTTTCATCGATGCAAAGCATGCAACGACTTGTTGCATCGATGCAAAGATGTTTGCATCGATGCAACCTAGCTGAAAATTCAAATTTCAGCTTCAAAGACACATTTGCATCGATGCAAAGTGTTATGCATCGATGCAAATGATTCAAAAACATAAAAAACGGCTAGTTTTGACAAAAAGGCTCCATCCCACTAACTCCCCAACGTTTCTAAGGTTTGGGGAGTCTATAAATAGATGGATTGAAGCCTTATTTCATATACTGAGTATTTGCAAACTATCTTGTTCATATTCTTTCATTCTACACATTTTTAAGGTGTTATAATACACAATTTGAGAGAGCAATATCAATTGGTTCAATAGTGCTAAACTTGTAATCATACACTCTTCTAGAGAGTACTCATTTCATCTCAACAATTCTTTGAGAATTGTTTTCTTGTACACTTTGTAAATTGGAGTGTGATCTCCAAGGTTGAGTCAAGAGTTATAAACACTATAGTCGGTGAGGATACCAAAGAGGTATACTAAGTACTCAAGGCAAATCTTAGAGAAGGTATCTCTAAGTGGAGTGGGTTAGTATACGAGTGGTGATCATATACCGTGAGGTGTTAGAAACTAAGGACTCGGATTGTAAAAGGTTTTGCGCGAGCACCTTGAAGCTTGGCAATAGTGGAACTTCTCAATTACGATTGAGAAAGAAAGTGGACATAGGACAAGGATTGTGCCGAACCACTCTAAATAGCGTTTGCATCTCTCCAAACTCATCTCTTCAAATTATTGTCTTTTACCTTTGAGCAAATAAATTGTGATCGAAAAGTAGCTTCGTAAGTACTTAAGGAGTAGCTTAAGTCCGATTGGTGAAAAGCTTGATCAATTTATTTGAGTTGGTGTCTATTGGAAAGTAAAAGCTCCTTATAAATGCTTAGTAATTGAATTAAGCTCTTGGAAAAATACTAGTACAATAACACTTTTGTATATTGTCTTTAACTTTCGCAAAAAGATTCATTGTTGTTGCAATACTCAATTCACCCCCCCCTCTTGAGTAATTGTGCATAGGTTCTACAATGATTCATAGCATCATGATTGAGAAGAATAGGTTCATGGGTTATATCTCAGACTTTATAGGTGGCGGACAGTCTTCTACCTTGGCAAGTTAGCTTTCTCATCTCATTTGTACTCTGTTATTCGTTGATTGACATAGAGGAGACATCCCTATTGATGAGAAAGCCTCTAAGAAGAGGATGGAGAAAAGAACCCACTCATTATGAGATCCTGAGATACCTCAAGGGATGCTTTCTCCATATTGGGAAGCTAAACATCCTAGGAGATTGAGTTCACATGGACAACTAAGGTGGGCATCAAAAACTCATCATCCTATGAAATTAGAGAAGATCAAGAATCATGAGAGAGGAGCAAAAGACAAGAAGACATTAGAAGCTCAAGCATCCATAGGATCTTCTAGGAAGAAAGAGCGATCACTAGGTGAGTTCTTAATTTCTTGTTTTTATTTTCTGTTTTTGATTTTATGCTTATATTTGTTATGTTTGGTCTTGTGATCATTATGTTTGTGTCTATGCCTTAAAGTTTGAATGTTATGATCTGATGCGCGAAATTGTGATCAATTTTTCACAACTCAAATATCGGTGATGAAAAAAAACTTGGTGTTCAATACATGGCATAAAAAAATTCGCAAACTAACCAGCAAGTGTATGTTAAGTAATAAATTACGAGTTAGGTCGATACAGAGATTTTGGTATGAAGAAGTATGTACCTTGTAAATTTAGTCGGCAAACTCAAATTATGGTGATTGCAAATAAATATGATAAGATAAGATACTTATGTAATTCATTGTAGGAATTTAGATAAGCGTATGAAGATTCTTTCCTTGTTCTTTGCTTTTATGTCTTATCAATTCTTTACTTTTCATGGCAAGCTTAACAATTTCACCGTTGTATGGCTACTCCCATCTTCAGTGAAATGTTCAAGATGTACGAACCTATATTTCGGTTTTGATCAGGAATAGAATAGTGATTTTTTGCGTCTGTATAAGCATGCTTCAGGAGTTTGAAGCAAAGTATAATATTGAATCTATAGAATACAAGACAAGGTTAGACTTCGGATTTTGAATGCGATAGTTCTGTATACAGAAGATTCGGTTAAAGAAAAAGATATTTGTCTGAATAGAACGAGTTTGTATAATTATAGGTGAGAATGATGATGAGTGTACGGATATCACATTCATATTGAAGAACAGTGATTCTTGAAAGACAGCGGATTGAATAGAAGAACTAGTATTGCATTACTCGAGTAAGAGGCTCCACACTTAATCTATGGTGTGTACTCCACCATTGAAATATATAGAAAAGAGTGATCATTGGTTGCCCCAGGGGGACCAGACCAAGATGAATACATAGTAGGTCCTACTTATAGAAAACTAGTAGCCTAGGGTGTACAGGATGAGTTAGCATAATCACTTTGGACTTGGTGTGTGCTTGTGACATGAGCATTTTCGTGTAGAATTTCTTGAGTTAATGCCAGCTTGTGCAGTTTGGGCGTTAACTATTCTTGTGATTGGCGTTTAACGCTGGAATTCCTGAGGGTGACTTGAACGCGGTTTGGGATAAATTTAGGCAGTATGGACTTATATATTGAAAGTTTGGTATTCTGCTGTTAAGAAAAACTTTTAAGAAGGCTTTGAATTTATGAGAAATTAACAGCTTTCCCTTTTTGAAAGGATTTCAGATTTTGAATATTAAATCTTTGGCTTTGAAAAGAAGCGTAAGGCGGTTATTAATCACTGTACTTTAAAAACAATTTTATTTTCGTATCTTATTATAACAATTCTGTAACCCTATAGTGAGAATCCTTTTGAGGACGATGTTATTACTCCCCGACAGGTCTTTTCTTTTCAGGTTATGGATGACGAAGTTCAGAAGAGTTTAGTTAATTCGTTTATGTTTAGATGCTATGTTGTGTTGTATTAGTTATTTTTCCCCCTCGCCTTTATCCTTACAAGTTTTTATAAGAGGGATAGGAATTTGGATTATGTAATGTTTGTAAAATTAATTTTATATATATATATATCCTTTGTAAGTATTGATATTCGTATAGATGTATGTTACTTATTTAAAAAAAAAGTCCTTTGAGCGGTTATACGGTTTAAGTTTTAAACAGGCTCGTATTTTAATATTAAATATTGTAAAAGTCATCGTAATTTCCGAGCTATCAGAGTGGTGCAGTCGGAAGCGTGATATTCTGGTAGTGAGGGTGTTACACTATTGAATTAGCAAAAACAAATAACAAATTACCAAGTAAGCATATAGACAATAGGGTTAGAACAAGTAAGTGAAGTCATAATTGTAATGCAATTACAATCCAAAAATTTAATTTAGGTTTCATAATTAAGCAACTTGCAAGATAACATAAAATAAGAGGTGGATGTATAGAATTGAGCAATCGAACCCCTCACCGGATATGTATACACTCTAATCGTTTAGTGTTTAAGGTTTAATCACTCAATTCTCCTCTAATCATGCTTTCTAGAATTTGCTCTTCATCTAATAATCAACAAGTATTTGATACAAAAATACAAATATCATAAGGTCTTTAGAGGGTTATAACGAAATTAGGGTTAAGGTAGGATGAATATAATCAAGTGGACTTCTAAATTGAATCTTTAATTAGCTTAAGTATTCACTTAACCCATATCAACCTAATTATAAAAATGCAATCTAACAACTCATTGTTCTCTTTTTATAAACATTCATGCATTCTTTCTCATTTAAGCCTCATATGCAATTCTTATTCAAATATATATATATATATATATATATATATATATATATATATATATATATATATATATATAATTTTTTCCCTTGGAGATGAACTTTGTCCCCCGTTTTCGTCAAGAATTCTTTTTTTTTATAACATAATTCATATATATGGAAAATTTATATATGCATATGTATATACAAAACTAACGCAC
>NW_027255648.1:0-15000 GCF_003086295.3 Arachis hypogaea
AGTATATTTCTATTATTTTTTAGGCAAAATTCATATCTATGGACTTTACTATGAGTTTGTGTGTTTTTCTATGATTTCAGGTATTTTCTGGCTGAAATTGAAGGATTTGAGCAAAAATCTGATTCATGCTGAAAAAGGACTGCTGATGTTGTTGGATTCTGACCTCCCTGCACTCGAAATGGATTTTCTGGAGCTAAAGAAGTCCAATATGCGCGCTCTCAATTGCGTTGGATAGTAGACATCCAGGGCTTTCCAGCAATATATAATAGTCTATACTTTTCTCAAAGATAGATGTCATGACGCCAGTTTCATGTCCTATTCTGGCGTAAAACGACAGAAACACGTTACGAGTTGGAGTAAAACGCTAAAAACAGGTTACAACCTAGAGTTTAACTCCAAAAACAGCCTAGGCATGTGGAAAGCTCAAGTCTCAGCCCCAGCACACACCAAGTGGGCCCTGAAAGTGGATTTCTGCACTATCTATCTTAGTTTACTCATTTTTTTGTAAACCTAGGTTACTAGTTTAGTATTTAAACAACTTTTAGAGATTTATTCTGTACCTCATGACATTTTAGAACTGAACTTTGTATTTCTGACAGCATGAGTCTCTAAACCCCATTATTGGGGGTGAGGAGCTCTGCTGTGTCTCGATGAATTAATGCAATTACTTTTATTTTCCATTCAAACACACTTGTTTCTATCTAAGATATTTATTCGTACTTAACCAGGATGAATGTGATGATCTGTGACACTTATCACCATCCACAACCCATGAACGTGTGCCTGACAACCACTTCCATTCTACTTTAGATTGAATAAGTATCTCTTGGGTTCCTGGCTCACAAGTCTGATTCCCTCTCTTGACAATAGAGCATTCAGATCCGTGAGACCAGAGTCTTCGTGGTATAAGCTAGAATCCATGGGCAGCATCCTTGAGATCTGGAAAGTCTAAACCTTGTCTGTGGTATTTCGAGTAGGATCCGGGAAGGGATGACTGTGACGAGCTTCAAACTCATAAGTGTTGGGCGTGTGACAGACATAAAAGGATCGATGGATCCTATTCCAACATGAGTGAGAACCGACAGATGATTAGCCGTGCGGTGACAGTGCACCTGGACCATTTTCACTGAGAGGATGGATGGTAGCTATTGACAACGGTGACCCACCAAACATACAACTTGCCATGGGAGGGGACTTGCGTGCATGAAGACGAAGACAGGAAGAAAGCAGAGATTCAGAAGACAAAGCATCTCCAAAACTCCAACATATTCTCCATTACTGTATAACAAGTATTTATTTCATGCTCTTTTGTTCATTTGCAAGTCAACTGATAATTATAATTGATATCCTGACTAAGAGTTACAAGATAACCATAACTTGCTTCAGGCCAACAATCTCCTTGGGATCGACCCTTACTCACGTAAGGTATTACTTGGACGACCTAGTGCACTTGCTGGTTAGTTGTACGAAGTTGTGAAGAATTGTGATTTCCAATTTTGTTCACTAGTGAGGAAGAACCACCAAAGGTCAAGGAGCCCAAGAGAAATACCTTGCTTGAGGAGTATTTTCCCATTCCATTCCCAACCTTGGCAAAGAAAGCAAAGAAGCAAGAAGATCTTGACCCCACTGTGGTGGAAGTTTTTGAGAAAGTTGAAGTTATCGTCCCTCTCTTTCAAGCCATTCTACAAGTGCCGAAATATGCTAAGTTCCTCAAGGATATTTGCACTCACAAAGACAAGCTTGGCAACCTCAACAAAAAGTTGGTAGATGATTCTATCTCTTATTTTCTTCCTGAAAAATGCAATGATCCCGGCCCATGCTTCGTTAATTGTCTGATTGGTGGGACCAAGTTCACGTATTGTATGTGTGATTTGGGGGCGTGTGTGAGCATCATGCTTGCTCATGCCACTTCCCATCTATGAAAAGCTAAACTTAGCACCCCTAAAGAGAGCTGGGGCGAGATTTGTGCTAGCTGACAAGAGTATTGTGTCAGTTGTGGGGATTGCTGAGAATGTCATAGTTAATATTTAGGGATTACTCTTTCCAGCTGATTTCCACATCTTGGAGACACCTCCCATTGACTCCAACAAGCCATCGTCAATACTCCTTGGAAGACCATTCTTGAAGATGGCCCAGTTTAATTTAGACGCCCACTCGAGAGTCTATTCTTTTGATTCGGATGGCAAGTTAGTCAAGTTCACTTTGGAAGAGTCTTACAAGCCGATACTTGAAGCTTACTCCATTTTTTTGAGCAAAATAGTTGAAGACAAAGTGAGTGAGGATGGCAATGAGCAAGGAAAGGAGGATAGTGCCAAAGAGTCAATCTCAAAGGATCATGTTCAACCAAAGCAAGCCAAGGAGTTAAAAATTTTCCTCCTTGGGGAAGTGCCTAAATGATCAATGAAGCCATGCAAGTCCAACATAGGACTTTAAACCAAAGTGCTTGGTGGGAGACACCGCACCATGGTGACATTTTTCAATTCTATCTCTTATTTATAGCTTTTTGAACTATTTGTTTTCTTGTGATATAATGCTTAGATTAAGTTTGTTTAATGATTTTTGAGTTGAATAAGTTAGAATTTCTTGTGGATTATGATTTTGTATTTATTTGAATGATTTGGGGTTGGTATGTTGCTATGCTAAGGTTGAGAAACTTAGTTTTAAAGAGAAAAGAAAATCCTGAAACAGGGCATTTGTGCGTGCGCACCACCCTGTGCGTGCGCACAACTCTGCGTTTTTCGCCATCTGTGTGGACGCACGAGCCTGTGCGTCCGCACACGCCTTGAAGTGCCCTCTGGTGGCAGCGCCAGCACAGCTTATGCGAGCGCACTACCCCTTTTCTCTGTTTTGTGCGTGCGCACAAACTTGTGCATACGCACACTTTCCCCCTCGTGCCTTATGGGTGCGGCCGCACACCACTTGTAAGTCCCTCTGCTGGGGGCGAGGGAACAGCTTGTGCAAGCACACCCCTTCCCCTTTCTTATCGTCTTTGTGTGCGCACGGTCCTGTGTGCGCACGCACGCGTGTTTTTGTCCCAAGTTTCAAAAAAAAAGGAGAGTTCTTCTGTGCGGTCGCACACCCTTTGTGCGCCCGCACATCCTTTTGCAACCTCTCTGGTCACAGCGATCGCACGCTGTATGCACTCGCACCCTCTCTGCGTTTTCATTTCTGTGCATCCGCACAGGTCCCTGTGCGTCCGCATAGGTTGCGATCTGGGCGTTAATAGGGTTTAGGGTTTAGAGGCAGCATTTCTTTTTTCTCATCTCTTCTTCTTGGCTGCTCTATTCTTCTCTTCTCCGCCCAGTTCCGCCGGTCACCGCCGCCGCTGTTAGCCGCCGGCCACCACCACCATTTCTCTCTCTCCTCTTTTCTTTCTTTCTTTCTTTCTCTTCTCTTTCTTTTGTCACCACCGGTGAGTTTTCTCCTTCGGTGTTCTTTTTGGCGATCCCAACCGTCATGATTTCGCGGTGGCTATTGATGACAAGTCATCATATACCCATTTTCCAAGCTAATTTCACTTGTTTAGTTAGCATTTATGCACTTTCTTGCATCCTAAGTAAGTGGTTTGGAGTGAAAATGCATAACTTCTTTAAATCATACAACCACCATGAATTTAATGTTAATCATTGAGGTTTGAGCTCATTTTAATTGCATTTTAATTGATTTATAAGCCTCTTGAATTTAGTGATACTTTGAGTGGTTGTTTGGTTTATTATAGGTGAAGAAAAGAAAAGAAAATGAAAAGCGTGGCCTAAGAAGCGTGACACAAGAAAAGGAAAGCGTGGCCAAAAAGGAGAGAAGCGTGCCGCATCACAATGGGGAAGCAACATTGCCCTCCACAAGGGCAGAATGCCCTCTAGGAGAGCAGCATTAGGTGACCAAGCAAGCATAGGCAACTCTGCCCTGCCCACTCCAAGGGCAGAGCACAAAATGGTGCCTTGGAGCAAGGAGAAGCAAACTCTGCCCTGCCCTTGTGGAGAGCAGGATCGGGCTCCATGAGGAAGAAAATCAAGGTAAAAATGTCAACTATGCAAGCCACAAGGTTCGAACAATGAACCATGAGGAAGCCAAGCTCTAAGACCCACTAGCGTGCCAAGAAATCAAAAGAAAAAGTAGCGTGTTTGCAAGCCACCAGGTTCGAACACGGGTCATGAAGATTGGGAACCTTGCCCTGCCCTTGGGGCGGGCAGGGCAGCATTTGAAATGGTGCATGGACTTGGCGCACCAAATTTCCCTTGGCAGCACGATCCGCGCGCACAACACCCCCTGGCAGCACCAACCGAGCGCACAACGCCCCCTGGCGCACCAAAGCTTTCCTGCCCTGCCCTTGGCGCGGGCAGGGCAGCGTCCCACGCACCAACTCACTCTGGCGCGCCAATTTCCTTTCCTGGCGCACCAACCTTCGCATCTGGCAGCACCATCCGCACGCAATCTTCAATCTGGCAGCACCAACATTCCCGCCCTGCCCTTGGCGCGGGCAGGGCAGCCTCTGGCGCATCAGACGCGCACCAAGACGCGCACCACGCAGCACCAAAACACAACATGGCCGCACCAACTCCAAGCACCAAGCATCAATTTTCTGCCCTGCCCTCCACAAGGGCAGGGCAGCCTCCTGGGAGTGGTTTTTGGGCCAAAATTCAAATTAAAAATTCATTTTAATTCATTTCTTCACCAATCCAAAAGCCCATCCAAATCCCATTATCCAAGAATAGAAAGTGTATAAATAGGACTTAGTTTGATGTAATTAGGACCTTGAGAATCTTTACTTTGAGCTTTGAATTTTAACTCTTATTTTTTGAAGAGCTTTTGAATTTCCTTTGTCTTTGAGCTTTCTTGAGAGACTTGTTCGAGAACTAAGAGGATCAAGGGAGAATTGATTGATCTCCTTCCTCCATTCTCTTGGGCAATTCTACTCTTCTGTTTTCTGAGTATTGGGTGTGTGAAATTGGGGAAATTCTGTCCCAATTCCCATTCAAGCTCTTTGCACTTTATTCTCTGCTTAATTGAATTCCAAATTTGTTCTTCTACTGCTTCATCTTTAATTTTCTGTTAATTGCTTAGTTAATTCAGATCTGGGAAGGAAATTGGGTTTTAGGCTCTGCTACCTAAGCCCTTGGGATCCTGAGATCACAACTCATTTTGGGTTCTTCTGTGAACCTCTGCTGCATTTTATTTCAATTCTGTTTGAATGCTACTTGCTCCTGATTTAAATTCTGCTCAATCTCTTGCGACAATTTACTTCAGCTTTGTTTAGATCTTGCAATCCCATTCCTCAATTCCCTTTTATATTCAAGTCATTTATCTTTCTTGCCCTTTAAGTTACTGCAATTTAAGTTTCTTGCACTTTAAGTTTCAGTCATTTACTTTCTTGCTCTTTAAGATTCTGCACATTTACAATTCTGTTCTTCAATTTACTGCACTTTTCCCTTCCCCCTTTACATTTAATGTCATTTACTTTCTGTTAAACACAAATCACTCAACTAAAACTTGAATCGCTTGACTAAATCAACCACTAAACTAAAATTGCTCAATCCTTCAATCCCTGTGGGATCGACCTCACTCTTGTGAGTTATTATTACTTGATGCGACCCGGTACACTTGCCGGTGAGTTTTGTGTTGGATCGTTTTCCACACATCAAGTTTTTGGCGCCGTTGCCGGGGATTGAAATAGATTGACAATGATTAAGTGAAGTGGAGGTCTAGATTAAGCATTTTTCTTTTCTGTTGTTCTAACTCTCACTAACACACTAACTGTTTGAGTTTTTGCTTAAACTAACTGAACCTTCATTCTAGCTATAGATTGAAGTTTCATTGGCTTTTTGGGTTTGTGTGTTTATTGCTGTGTGTTTGTATGTCAGGTATAGGGAGATCCTCTCCTATCATCACTGAAATTGATCCAAGGACTCTTCGGAGAATAAGAAGAGCTGAAAGAGGGAAGTACATTGTTGGAGAAGAAGAAGAATCTGAGGAGGAATTCCAAGATATGGAAGGAGATACCAATCAACCAGGAGGAGAAAGAGCCAACAATAATCAACAACAGAGAAGAGTCTTGGCTTCATACACATTTGCAAATGCCAAGCATTGTGGGAGTAGCATTCTTCCTCCCAATGTCAATGCAAACAACTTTGAACTCAAGCCACAACTCATAACTCTGGTTCAAAATAATTGTTCTTTTGGAGGAGGCCCTTTGGAGGATCCAAACCAACATTTGTCTACTTTCCTGAGAATCTGTGACACAGTGAAAACAAATGGTGTGCCCCCTGATAGCTACAAGTTGCTACTCTTCCCATTCTCTCTCAAAGATAAAGCAACTCAATGGCTAGAGACTTTTCCAAAAGAAAGTATCAACACTTGGGATGACTTAGTGAGCAAGTTTCTTGCCAAATTCTACCCCCCTCAAAGAGTCCTAAGGTTGAAGACAGAGGTTCAAACATTCACTCAAATGGAAGCCGAGAACTTATATGAAGCATGGGAGAGATATAAGGCTCTATTGAGGAAGTGTCCACCAGAGATGTTCACTGAGTGGGATAAGTTGCAAAACTTCTATGAGGGACTCACTCTTAAAGCTCAAGAAGCTCTTGATCACTCTGCCGGAGGCTCTTTACAACTCATGAAGACCACAGAGGAAGCTCAAAACCTTATTGAGATGGTGGCCAACAACCAATATTTCTTTGCTCATCAAAGACAACGCCAACCATCACAGAGAAGAGGAGTCATGGAGTTGGAAGGAGTTGATTCAATCTTAGCTCAAAACAAGATGATGCAGCAACAGATTCAACAACAATTTGAGCAAATGGCTAAGAGAATTGATGGCTTGCAAGTGGCAGCAGTGAACACCACAAGCCAACCTCCAACCACTTGGGTGCAAAATGAAGAAACTCAAGAGGAGCAACAACAAGAGCAAGTCCAATACATGCACAACCAAAATCCTGGAACAAATGAAGTCTATGGTGATACCTACAACCCATCCTGGAAGAACCATCCCAACCTTAGATGGGGAGACAATCATACCCAAAACCAACAACCATGGCAAAGAAACACAAGCCAAAATAATTGGAAAAACATAAACCATAATCCCCAGCCAAACACTAACCAAAATTCATACAGAAAACCACAAAACAACTACCCAAATTCTAACCAATACCCACCCAATAACCACCCAACTAACCAAACCACTTATCTTCATCCATCAACACCCCAGAACCAACCCATCACACAAGATTCACAGAGAATCACCAACCTAGAGCTACTCATGGAAAAACTAATGAAGAGCCAAGAATTGACAAACAAAAATCAAGAAGCCTCCATGAAGAACCTAGAGAGGCAGATTGGACAAATCTCTAAGAAGATCTCTGTTGAGAAGCCATCAAGTTCACTACCTAGTGACACCATTCCCAACCCAAAGGAAGAATGCAAGGTTGTGCAACTAAGAAGTGGAAGGGTGTTGACAGATGGTAACCAAAGAGCAACAAAGAAGCTTATGGAGAATGACACTGAGCCAACAAAGAAGGATGAAACCATCAACCAAGACAAGATAAGCAAGAGTGCTTCAGAAAAGCTCACAGAGGAAGACAACAAACCACAGGATTTAAAGAAAGGCAAGCAAATCATGGAGGAACCAATTCCAAAGCAGCATCAAGTGGTGAAGAGCTCAACACCACCACTACCTTATCCACAAAGATTTCACAAGGAAACAAAGGACCAGCACTTCCACAAATTTCTTGAGACTTTCAAGAAGTTAGAGATCAACATACCTTTGGCAGAGGCTTTGGAGCAAATGCCCCTGTATGCTAAGTTTCTAAAAGAGCTTATCAACAAGAAAAGGGATTGGAATGAGAAGGAAACAGTGATGCTCAATGAGGAATGTAGTGCCGTGCTCCAAAAGGGAATCCCACCAAAACTCAAGGATCCAGGGAGTTTTGTAGTGCCATGCACTATAGGCAAACTATCCTTGGATAAAGCCCTTTGTGATCTTGGAGCTAGTATTAACTTGATGCCTTTGTCCATGATGAAAAAGCTTGCCATAGAAGAACTCAAACCCACCAAGATGTCACTAGTCATGGCAGACAGGTCAATTAAGATACCAAGTGGAATTGTGGAGAATTTGCTAGTAAAGGTTGGAGAGTTTATCTTCCCTGCAGATTTTGTAATCCTTGATACTGATGAGGAAGGCAACAATTCAATCATCTTGGGCAGACCATTTCTAGCAACTGCAAGAGCCATTATTGATGTGGAAAAAGGGGAAATGATTTTCAGAGTACACAATGAGCAAATGATCATCAATGTTTTTAAGTCAATGCAACACCCCCCAGAAAAGGAAGATCATTTGAGGGTAGATATGATAGAAAGCTTGGTGGAAGAAATGTTAGACATTGATCAACATGAGCAAGAAAAGGACAATCAAGAAACAATAGAAGAACATGTGGCTGAAGCTTTCATAAACAAAGGAGTGGAACCAAGCAAGAAAGAAGAGGTGCAAAAGCAAGAACTGAAGCCATTACCCTCTCATCTCAAATATGCATTTCTTGGGACTTCAGAAAGCCTCCCGGTGATCATCAATTCATCCTTGACAAAGAAAGAAGAAGGAGAGCTTCTTGATGTTCTCAGGGCCCACAAGGATGCCTTAGGATGGACTATTGATGACCTAAAAGGCATCAGCCCTACAATATGCATGCATAAGATTCTTTTGGAAGACAATTCCAAAGCAGTAATTCAACCTCAGAGAAGATTAAACCCTGCAATGAAGGAAGTTGTTCAAAAGGAAGTGATGAAGTTATGGAATGCAGGAATTATATATCCCATTTCCGATAGCTCATGGATAAGCCCAGTCCAAGTGGTACCAAAGAAAGGAGGGATGACAGTCATTACTAATGAAAAGAATGAGCTCATTCCCACCAGAACGGTGACAGGGTGGAGGATGTGCATTGACTATAGAAGGTTGAATGATGCCACACGCAAAGACCACTTCCCACTTCCTTTCATTGATCAAATGCTTGAAAGGTTGGCTGGCCATGCTTATTATTGCTTCCTTGATGGCTATTCTGGGTATAATCAGATAGTGGTGGATCCAAAAGACCAAGAAAAGACTTCATTCACATGCCCAGTTGGGGTTTTTGCCTATAGAAGAATGCCATTCGGATTATGCAATGCCCCAGCCACTTTTCAAAGGTGTATGCTTTCCATTTTCTCAGATATGGTTGAAAAATTCTTAGAGGTTTTCATGGATGACTTCTCTGTTTTTGGTGATAATTTCAATACTTGCTTAAACCATCTAACTCTTGTTTTGAAACGGTGCCAAGAAACTAATTTGGTTTTGAATTGGGAGAAGTGCCATTTCATGGTACCTGAGGGAATTGTTCTTGGTCATAAAGTTTCAAGAAGAGGAATAGAGGTTGACAAGGCAAAAGTTGAAATAATAGAAAAACTCCCTCCACCAACTAATGTGAAATCTGTTAGAAGTTTCTTGGGGCATGCAGGATTTTATAGAAGGTTCATCAAAGATTTTTCTAAAATAGCCAAACCTTTGAGTAACCTTTTGATGAATGATCAACCTTTTGTTTTTGATAAAAATTGCCAGCATGCTTTTGAAACTTTAAAACAGAAACTCACAACAGCACCAATCATCACACCCCCGGATTGGAACTTACCATTTGAACTTATGTGTGATGCAAGTGAAATTGCAATTGGTGCTGTACTTGGACAGAAAAAGGGAAACCTGCATCATGTCATATATTATGCAAGTAAAGTATTAAATGAAGCTCAAAAAAATTACACCACAACAGAGAAGGAATTGTTAGCTGTGGTTTATGCATTTGATAAGTTTAGATCGTACTTGATAGGATCTAAAATTGTGGTTTATACTGATCATGCTGCTCTCAAGTATTTGATGTCAAAGCAGGATGCTAAACCAAGGCTTATCAGATGGATTCTACTCTTACAAGAATTTGATATTGAGGTGAGGGACAGGAAAGGAACTGAAAATCTAGTTGCTGATCACTTGTCAAGGCTGCCACCAGAGACAATTCAAAAGGCTGCACTACCTGTGAATGAAAGCTTCCCAGATGAACATCTCATGCAAATTCAACAAACACCATGGTTTGCTGATATAGCAAACTACAAAGTAGGGAGAAAGATACCACAAGAATTCACTAAGCAACAAGTGAGGAAACTAATCAATGAAGCAAAGAAGTTCTTATGGGATGAACCCTATTTGTTCAGAAGATGCTCTGATGGAATAATCAGGAGATGTATTCCTGAAAGTGAAACAAAAGATATATTATGGCATTGCCATGGCTCAGCTTATGGTGGACACTTTGGTCCAGAAAGAACAGCAGCAAAGATTCTACAAAGTGGTTTCTATTGGCCAACCATCTTCAAAGATGCTAGGGAGTTTGTCCACCAATGTAATGAATGTCAAAGAGCAGGAGGATTAACAAGAAGGAACGAAATGCCACAAAACTTCATTTTGGAAGTAGAATTATTTGATCTTTGGGGCATTGATTTCATGGGACCCTTTTCTCCCTCCTATTCATTTAGATACATCTTGGTAGCAGTAGAATATGTTTCAAAATGGGTGGAAGCCATAGCCACAACTACCTGTGATGCACAAGTTGTCCTTCAATTCCTAAAGAAGCACATTTTTACTAGATATGGAGTGCCCAAGGGTCTCATCAGTGATGGTGGTGGCCATTTTTGTAATAGACAAATGGAGAAGCTTCTCCACAAATATGGAGTTATTCACAAGGTAGCCACACCATATCATCCCCAAACTAATGGTCAAGCAGAATTAGCAAACAGGGAACTAAAGAAGATCCTAGAGAAAACAGTTGGCAGCACAAGAAAGGATTGGGCTCGGAAGTTGGAAGATGCACTTTGGGCATATAGAACAGCTTTTAAAACTCCTATTGGGAAGTCTCCATTTCAACTGTTATATGGCAAAGCCTTCATCTCCCTGTAGAGCTTGAGCACAAAGCCTTTTGGGCCACTAAACTTCTAAATTTGGATTCTGAAGCAGCAGAGAGAAAAGATTGTTGCAGCTGAATGAGCTAGATGAGTTTAGGCTAGAAGCCTATGAAAATACCAAGATATACAAGGAGAAAGCTAAGAAATGGCATGACAGGAAGATTTTGAAGAAAGAGTTCAAACCAGGACAACAAGTACTCTTGTATAATTCACGGCTCAAGATATTCACTGGCAAGCTTAAGTCTAAATGGACTGGTCCATACTTGGTGACTAAGGTTTTCCCTTATGGGAGCATTGAATTACTAGATGAAGCAACAAAGAATCAATTTACAGCAAATGGTCATAGAGCAAAATTGTACCTAGGAGGGCAATGGAACAAAGAGAAGGAGGTCCAGAACCTGAATTCCTCTTGAAGCAAAAATGAAGATGTCAAGCTAATGACAATAAAAGAGCGCTTGTTGGGAGGCAACCCAACCTGAGGTAGTTTCTTTTCATAGCTTTTCAATAAAAATGTTGAGTAATTGTTGTGCATTGCAAGGAGCTAAGTTTGGTGTTGCACACCAAAAACAATTTGAGGGAGAATGAAAACTTCTAAGTTTGGTGTTCCACCAAAAATATCAATTGAAAACACATTCTCACCTCCTGCATGACTCTAGCTCCAAGCAATCAAACACATTATTCAACTGTTGAATTGTTTTCTAGCTTTTATTTCATTCAACTTTTAGCAAGGATACATGTTTCAAATATGGTTAACTTGGCACATCTGAGACAGTGGCAAAACAATTAAGTTTGGTGTTCACACACCAAAATAAATCCTAAAAGCCACACTCAATTTATGCTTACTAACCATATAATCAAGGGCTTGAGAAACAAGCAACTTTGAGGATTATGCAGGACATGAATCAACAATTGAAGACATTATGCATTTTGACTCAAAGAGGACATAGCAGAAAGAAAAAAAAATCAAAGGGCTGCAACTTCAAAGGTTGTACCTGAACTTAATCCTTGCTGCTGTGTATTATTTCAAACATGGAAATCATTGTATGCCTTGCTAAAGTGTTTATATAGTTGCAAGTGAAATTGTTTGTGAAAAATGCCAAGTCTGCATAATGCTTGTATCCATCACTTAGCTTTAAATATTGCTTTGTTTCCCATATGCTTAAATAAAAGAGTTTGGTTTGAATTGAAAAGTAAAATGTCCAATGTTGCATGAGTATGAATGGAAGTTGGTGGTGGCATATGTGTTTGATTAAATGCATAACTCATGAAATAAATGTTGCATAATATCATTTTCATCCAATTGTGAGTTAGCTTGCTGTTATGAAAACTCATATCAAGAATGAAATACCCTTGGTAACAAAAAAGAAAGAAAAGGGAAAGAAAAAGCCAAAACGGCAAGAAAAACAAAGAATAAAGGTTGGACACCAATGGCTTGAACCTTAGGACAAATGTCTGTGGTGTTCTTGTACTGAGATCTGCTTGGATGAGTAAATTCTAAGGGGTATTTTGAAACCCGGTCACTTAGATCAACTGATTTGGGATGGCCAATTGAAAATCCACAATAAAGAGCAACTCAGATACAAAGCACTTAGTGATCCAAAGAGATGCTGGGCATCAATGATCCTAGGAAGAATTAATGAGCTAAGTGTCTGTGGTGGAAAGATGTTGAGCAAAAGAAAAGAAAATAAAGCCAAAGGCTATGCTGCAGCATTTGACACCCAACCTATAAGAAAGTAATAAGCTTGTTAAAGCATTATAAAAAGAGTTACCAAGGGAGTAATCAAAAGAAGAGTCTTATAACAGCAAGCTTAGCAAACCTTTGATGCAAAATGTGTATTATGCAGCAACAACAATAAATGAGTGTCATTGTCTGCATAAAAGCCCCATAGATCAAGTTCTGCTATCTGCATAATAAGGATATGCATTCTTTTCTTATTCATTTCATTTACTCTTAGTTTTGATGCTTGCTTGGGGACAAGCAAGGTTTAAGTTTGGTGTTGTGATGACAAGTCATCATATACCCATTTTCCAAGCTAATTTCACTTGTTTAGTTAGCATTTATGCACTTTCTTGCATCCTAAGTAAGTGGTTTGGAGTGAAAATGCATAACTATTTTAAATCATACAACCACCATGAATTTAATGTTAATCATTGAGGTTTGAGCTCATTTTAATTGCATTTTAATTGATTTATAAGCCTCTTGAATTTAGTGATACTTTGAGTGGTTGTTTGGTTTATTATAGGTGAAGAAAAGAAAAGAAAATGAAAAGCGTGGCCTAAGAAGCGTGACACAAGAAAAGGAAAGCGTGGCCAAAAAGGAGAGAAGCGTGCCGCATCACAATGGGGAAGCAACATTGCCCTCCACAAGGGCAGAATGCCCTCTAGGAGAGCAGCATTAGGTGACCAAGCAAGCATAGGCAACTCTGCCCTGCCCACTCCAAGGGCAGAGCACAAAATGGTGCCTTGGAGCAAGGAGAAGCAAACTCTGCCCTGCCCTTGTGGAGAGCAGGATCGGGCTCCATGAGGAAGAAAATCAAGGTAAAAATGTCAACTATGCAAGCCACAAGGTTCGAACAATGAACCATGAGGAAGCCAAGCTCTAAGACCCACTAGCGTGCCAAGAAATCAAAAGAAAAAGTAGCGTGTTTGCAAGCCACCAGGTTCGAACACGGGTCATGAAGATTGGGAACCTTGCCCTGCCCTTGGCGCGGGCAGGGCAGCATTTGAAATGGTGCATGGACTTGGCGCACCAAATTTCCCTTGGCAGCACGATCCGCGCGCACAACACCCCCTGGCAGCACCAACCGAGCGCACAACGCCCCCTGGCGCACCAAAGCTTTCCTGCCCTGCCCTTGGCGCGGGCAGGGCAGCGTCCCACGCACCAACTCACTCTGGCGCGCCAATTTCCTTTCCTGGCGCACCAACCTTCGCATCTGGCAGCACCATCCGCACGCAATCTTCAATCTGGCAGCACCAACATTCCCGCCCTGCCCTTGGCGCGGGCAAGGCAGCCTCTGGCGCATCAGACGCGCACCAAGACGCGCACCACGCAGCACCAAAACACAACATGGCCGCACCAACTCCAAGCACCAAGCATCAATTTTCTGCCCTGCCCTCCACAAGGGCAGGGCAGCCTCCTGGGAGTGGTTTTTGGGCCAAAATTCAAATTAAAAATTCATTTTAATTCATTTCTTCACCAATCCAAAAGCCCATCCAAATCCCATTATCCAAGAATAGAAAGTGTATAAATAGGACTTAGTTTGATGTAATTAGGACCTTTAGAATCTTTACTTTGAGCTTTGAATTTTAACTCTTATTTTTTGAAGAGCTTTTGAATTTCCTTTGTCTTTGAGCTTTCTTGAGAGACTTGTTCGAGAACTAAGAGGATCAAGGGAGAATTGATTGATCTCCTTCCTCCATTCTCTTGGGCAATTCTACTCTTCTGTTTTCTGAGTATTGGGTGTGTGAAATTGGGGAAATTCTGTCCCAATTCCCATTCAAGCTCTTTGCACTTTATTCTCTGCTTAATTGAATTCCAAATTTGTTCTTCTACTGCTTCATCTTTAATTTTCTGTTAATTGCTTAGTTAATTCAGATCTGGGAAGGAAATTGGGTTTTAGGCTCTGCTACCTAAGCCCTTGGGATCCTGAGATCACAACTCATTTTGGGTTCTTCTGTGAACCTCTGCTGCATTTTATTTCAATTCTGTTTGAATGCTACTTGCTCCTGATTTAAATTCTGCTCAATCTCTTGCGACAATTTACTTCAGCTTTGTTTAGATCTTGCAATCCCATTCCTCAATTCCCTTTTATATTCAAGTCATTTATCTTTCTTGCCCTTTAAGTTACTGCAATTTAAGTTTCTTGCACTTTAAGTTTCAGTCATTTACTTTCTTGCTCTTTAAGATTCTGCACATTTACAATTCTGTTCTTCAATTTACTGCACTTTTCCCTTCCCCCTTTACATTTAATGTCATTTACTTTCTGTTAAACACAAATCACTCAACTAAAACTTGAATCGCTTGACTAAATCAACCAC
>NW_027255649.1:0-15000 GCF_003086295.3 Arachis hypogaea
GGTGGATCCTATATGTACTCTAGTTTATTCGAAGTATCCCAATGGTGTAACGCCGTCGACTTAAAGGGAAAAAGGAGGAAAATAACTTATATCTCTTGTGTCGGAGAAATAAGTGGCTCACGAGGAATGGAAAGAAACATATTCTATTTGATCTCGAAGTCCTCATATGGCGCTTCTTCTTCCAATCCTGGATGGAGGATCACTTGTAGGAATGACATAATGCTAATCCATGTTCCACACGGCCAAGGAAGAATCAAAAAATAAGAAAGGTTATCGAGATTCTCAATCGCTCTTTTAGTAGATAGTGGGAAATGGGGCTCCCAGGCCCCCCGTGCTGCCAGACTTGAATGAGCCCTTGCTCCCCGATTTGAACCAACCGCTCGAACCACCAGAGGAACCCTATCAACCAATCTTTCCTCTGGTTGGAAGTCTTTCCGGGGAAGACCAACGAGCAGTTGACCGCCTAATTTCACTAGAAAATCTCCTTGTCGTAAAGGCGACGCACATGTTGCGTTCGCTTCATTATACGCCCATCGATTCTGATGTTAAGTTTGTGCTATCGGCTTTTCTAGTTGATTATCCATCTAGTGATGCCTACCAAAGCCTACTCCCACACTTTCTTCCTATGGAACCCCCATCCCCTATCTTTCTACAATTCTGAGAGGATTGGGAAGCCTTTATAACAACAACATCCACAGATTTCCTTTCAAATAGAATATTTTTTTTTTGGGGTTCCTTAAGGGAGGGGGCAGGGCTTTAGAGGAGGAGTGAGGACCCGACTAATGGGAATCAAGACCCCTATCTCATAGGGGACCCTCTTGGAAAAATCTTTCTTTCTTGATG
Organism: Arachis hypogaea; assembly: GCF_003086295.3. Classification (NCBI taxonomy): domain Eukaryota; kingdom Viridiplantae; phylum Streptophyta; class Magnoliopsida; order Fabales; family Fabaceae; genus Arachis; species Arachis hypogaea. The sequence goes on from NW_027255649.1 coordinate 844, forward strand.
AATGATATGGTTTTCCATAAATCGATATGAATGGAGGATGCCTCTTGAACTTCTTAATCCAAGTTCCAGTGGTGGGCAGTCGGTGCGCTCTTTCTTGATTAACTTGGGTAAAAATGTCCGGATGAACTACATATGGTCTGATACCTATCTTCTTGTTGAGTTGGAGTGGTAGGTTATGTAGGCGCTCGAAATTGCTTCTCACTAGACAAGATGGTACAGCAATGAGGGTTCAACCCATTTCTATTTCCGGCAAAAAAGAAAAGAAAGTTGCAGACCTGCTTACATTATACATTTTATTTTTAGAGTGAAGTGAGCTCATTCAGACAGGGAGGGCGCACGAACGGAAGGATAAAACTGTCTTAATTAAACCCTTAGGAGAGTGCAGTGAACAAGCAAGGATACAGAATGAGATAAGACAGTTACCGAACAATATACCTTATATGAAGTACTGAATGAGTACTAAGAGTGAGACAGAAACCTATCAAGTTACCCACTTCCATCAGAAAATCTATGGTGTGGTGTAGTGTAGCAATGCATTGGAAGTATGGGTACTCTAATCCCAAGGGCAATCTTCGTGAGCTTGTTATTGTAGGGATTCCAATTTGGACTCCATCTCTGAGTAGCAATACAGTGCCCAGCAACAACCCATGGACCATCGTTAAGTATCTTTTGACGCAGTTGTTTTTCCTCTGTTCTAATAACATAATAACATAGTAGTTTAAAGGAAGATCCATAAGCTCGAAATCTGGTGCACCCCAAAGCCATAATCGTCTATCTTTCAGCTCATAAAGATAGAATCGTCTACCTAGTGGTTTAATGACAATGGCATCCTAGGCATATTTGCTTCCATCTTTCATCTGGAATATCAATTTTGGGCTGCTTCTCTATTCTTTTCTTTTGTTTCTCTGTATATACTGGAGCCATAGCCTTCTCTTCTTCCAACCAGTTGAAGTCTTTGTCAACTTCCATTGGTTCATGCCCCAGAAGTGAAGCACGATATGAGATTTGCGTTGGCTTACCCTTCTCATAGGGCTTTATGTTCTACTGCCTGAGTTTTCTCTTGACTGTTCTCACTTGTATTCTCCTCATTCACCGTACTCTGTTCTTTCATAGGAGTGGTCGTTGGTTTCAGAGGCACTCGAGAGCTTCTCTCACTAACTTTCTCTCTCCCTTGGTGGATTCTTATTCATTTCTTCTTTTTATGAACAATCACCGCCGTTGGAATTGTTTATAACCAAACAGCTTCATTGTTGCTGTCAGCTTGCCAAACCAGACACGTAGAGATTGCTTCAGCCCGTACAATGACTTTCGCAGCTTACAAACTAGATTTCCACTCATGGATTCATATCCAGCTCCAGGTGGCAGATCCATATACACTTCCTTCTCCAGGTCTCCGTTGAGAAAAGCATTCAGAACATCTGGCTGCATTAGAGGCCAGCTTCAATTCACAGCTAGGGGGAGCAGTATTCGAAAGGTATTAATCTTTTCTACCGGTGCGAATGTCTCATCATAGTCTTCACCGTACTTCTCTTCTGGGTGTAGCCCTTAGCAACTAACCGGGCCTTATATTTAACTGAGTACCATTTGATGAGTAACTGAGAACAAGGGGGAGGGATGTAGGGTACCCTAAAAGTCTTTCCTCTCGCTTCGCTCGAGACCTAAAGCCCTTCGCCACTGCTTTTGTTTTTAATATAGTTGCAAGTGAGTCGACGGATAGGGAAAATTCTATTACACTGGCGATATCATTAGTATTCCCTGTCTGTAAGGAAAGCAAAGAAAAGGTCACAGTACCTCGCTCTTCTCTCTATCATAGAAAGAAAGATCTCCCCAGGTAATGAGAAGCCCTAAGTAAGTAGCTGTCTAAGAAGAGTAGGAACCCTCAGGATTAGAAGAAAAGGGAGTGAGCTTAATCCTCAAGCAAGAGGTCTCGGATCCAACTCGTGAGAATGGAGGTGAAGCTTGAAAGCTGAAGCAAGGCTTCCTTGCCCGGTAGCTTCGCCCGTATCCCAATCAATCCAACCGATCCTGATGCTGAATTTCCTCAATTCCATCGCTCCCTTCCTTCTCCTTCGATCAAAGCTATACCTGTTCCGTCGGTGAAAAGAACTACCATTACCCTAGCTTAGCTACAAGCTTTTCAGGTTGTGGGTTAAATGGTGCAAGTTTACTGAGGATTGGGAGGACGACTATTAGCAGCAGAGACCCTTTAGCCCCATTCAAGCAACTCTTTGCTCGTATTGAACTATCACCTCAATGAAGCATAAGCAGTCCTTCTTAGGTCCTGTTGCAGTTTCAATTGCTTCAATTTCGCTCCTCTTCACAGAACACCTTGGCAGTCCAGCATTTGCCTTCCCCGTTGTGGATTGCGTCAACCAACCCAGTGTAATTCCAGTTCTTGATCACATTGTATGGCCCATCATGGATTGATTTCAACTTCCATGGTGTATCCACCATTGTTTATCAGGATTTTCAATTCCTCTGTCCACATCGCAGCATTGTGGATACATCCCGAGCATTCACCTGGAAACTTCCAGCGCCTATGCAAGCAATCACTCGCTTCTCAGGAAAAGCCAGTGCATAACCAAGTGTTGCACCAACAGACCATCCGATTGATCCATATTGCATTTGGAACTCATACCCACAACTCTTTGGCAGCTTCAGCTTCTGGCAGTTAAACCATGAATACCCTGTCTCAGCAATTACAGCGGATTCACTAGACAGCATTTTTTGTATATGTTGAAACAGAACATTAACCCTCAAAGGTTGGTTCCTTAGGTGCAGCCTTCAATGGTTGGCCCTTCAGGAACATATATCCTGTGGTAGTTTTCGTAAGAAGGAAGTTTCGTTATGCTTGAGTCGCTTAGCTAGCGCCCCTAGGAAATACCTCATCAGCACACACCCAAAAGCGGGGCCATTACCAATCACAACTCGTTCGGGCTTCACAATGATCGCTTTGTCTTTCTTGAGAAGATGTGAATACCCCACAGAGCAGTAATCATTGAAGATAGGTCTGGCGAACAAGTATGCATCAGCAGATTCCACAATTTCGGCACAGAAAGCAGTACTCACAGCACCCCTGTAAGTTCCAATGAAGTGGGGATGGTTGGTGCTCCGGAACAAGTCCTTTAGCTGATGGCATCAGAGCCAGTGCATAACCAGAAGCATCAGCTAGTTCCATAAGGGTCTGATGATCTGTTAAGATGTGATCAACCCCAACCAAAGGAGATTCACTAGACTCGGCCAGGGATGAAGGTAAAGCCTGGACAATTCAACCACCCAGTCATATACCTGAAACATGACACAAAACCTAAAAGAAAGTAAGTAGACAAGTCTACTTTAGGAGTGTACCATGTTCGACAATAAACTGGAGGGTCTATGAAAGCCTCCAAGCTAACTGCTTGGTCAAGTGCGACAGCACAATACCAGTGCGGGTACTTCAGATACTGCCTCATCCACCCTTGGTACAGAGACCATTCTAAGAAGTCTCCCCACCAATAGGGTATGGGCAATCTTTCATTTGTTGAAAGAATGCCGAACGGGAACGCTGAGAAAAAGCTCTTTGCATACGCCTTCTTCCTCCCCTACTTCTCTTTCTCTAATAGACCCTTTTCCTCACTGACTAGGGGATGAATCTCTAGACAAAAAAGCTGTTCTATAAAACACTGCTGCCACTTCCTTTTCTACCGGCTTCCTTCAGTTCTAAAGTCAATCAAGAGGCGTTGAGTGAAGAACAGTTCAGTAGTGAATTCCAATATTTCCATATTCCCTTATTTCCCGCTTGTTAGCAACTTCAGTCTCAGTTCTAATATCAACCTGAGTAGGAATATTGAATATTCATATCTGGTTTGGAAGTTTTATCTAGTAGCTCACTGTAGCTGTAGGAGCGGGCCAACGAAGCTCTGTCTCAAAGAAAGGAAGTAGCGCAGAAAGCTCAAATAAAGGAGGGGAAAGCTTTCTATCGCTTTACATCTATCATAGATAGGAGATCCATGAATCTATGTAAAGCTCAGTACTGAGTTCAAGGGATGATGGAATTTTCTAAGACGGAGCCCTTCCACATGAGATGATGTAGACTTCAAATAAAGTCAATACAGTCTTTCGGACACTTTCATTAAAGTGAGACCTTGGAGGGGCTAGGCGTAAAAAGCTTACAGAGTGAGGGATTTGCATTTCCTTTTGTTATGAGGTTCTTGGTAGAGAGTTACCGCTAGGTGAAGATAAGGATCGCGCTTTCCTAACTCCTTCTTAGGATGATCTTTCTACTTTCTCGAGTTGAAGTTCGATTTAGGAAAGCCTAGCCTGTTAATAGAGCTTCCCTATGGAAGGAAGATAGTGAAAGGCAACATAAATAGAGCATGGAATCCCTTTTTCTATGGTTTCCTGCTATCGAAAGATGTAGTGTAGTGAATTCACTTTCTAAAGGGAGTAAGTTAATTGATCCTGACTTTGTATTAGCTTGCTATTCCGATTGCCTTATAGAACTTAGGAACTCCTCCACTCCAGATAGACTGAATTTCTTTCTTGATTGGTCCTATTTTATTTGCCTATGCCATGACTTATCTTATAGGCTGCCAGAAATGTGGTTTTAGACTCTAGACTTTCTAAGTAAGAGCCAAGGCCAATAGAATGGATGACAGATAACAGAGGAAAGAGATGTAGGAATCAAAACGGATACTGTACTCTAGAGGAAGGTTTGTCAGTATCTATCCTTACTTTTTTGAGATTCGGAAATTAAGACAAGTCTCCTCTCATTTGCCTTTATTATATGCCTGGACAACCTCTAGAACCCCAGGACTAGAAGCAATGGCTTCCGATTAGAGCAAATGCCCCAAAAGCATACTAGCCATTGATGTAAGAAATCATGTAACTACCTTGCCTGAAATTCGAAAATAGATCTTAACTCGATCTAGGCTTTCTTAAGAAAGTAAACTGCTGGGGCTAGACAGAAAAGGAAAACCCATTCTTCTTAGAAGCATGACCAGGGCTTTAGATCGTCACAGAATAACTTCGGGGTATAAGTAAGAAGAGTCAAAAGAGCCATGAGTTATTACATGGATGAAGGGTTATCTCATGTCAAAAGAAGTGAGCTCATTCAGACAGGGAGGCTTAACATTGAAAGCAGATATTTCTTTCGTTACGCGGACTCGATTAGTCCGTTTTTCTAAGAGCATGTGCTATGCTAATCCAATCTAGTCTATGCTAGCTAAGTCGGAAGTCATTAATGTAATGAGTGGCTAAGTGCGCGATGTGGCAAAGCAGCTACGTGAAGAGCATTTAATACAGGCGTGTACACCGGATCTAAGGATGCCCAGCCCAGGTCAATTGAATGTGCTGATAATGAAGCTGTTGACATGGTGAATTCTGTGGTTTCTGCCAGTTTTTAGTTTTTATATCATTATAGTACTTGGGTTTATATTATCTACTTGGCATAGAGCCTAAACCTGTTTTCTATTTACTTTAGTGAGGGAAGCCGTAACTTGATGTCCTGACTGTGCCAAGCGTCTAATGTAAGGTAGTCCACTCGATCGAAGGCTTCTAATGCGGGTGATTGAAGAGGCAATTGATGTTTTCTTTTTTTTTGCTGCTAATGCTTCTCTTCTGATAGAGCCTTTTAGTGGTTGCTTATGTAGTTTCTGTCCTTTTAGATCAGGTGAAAAGCTTAGCGGGGATGAATTGTTATCTTTATTGAGTTCTGTTATCTCCTGGGGTAAGTCAGGACTATAGTAAGAGTAAGGGGCGTACCGATGCTTGAGTTAATCGATGAGCTAAGGCTGCTTAGACTTTTAGAGTTTATCACTGACTAAGATATTGATGTTGCTGATTTCATCCCGAGTTGAAGAGTGAAGTAGCCACGGGCTAATTAACATTTCATATTGAAGGCTGTTCTAGGAGCAACAGAGCTAAACCCCAACATCCCTATAGGTAGAGGGTTTAAGAAACATTTAATCATGGTATAGGCTGCTTGAGAAGAGGCTCCATATGAAGGAGAGGTAGTCGATCACCAACCCAACTCTTCGCCCCAACCGGGCATGGCAAAAGGCTCTCTCTTAACTAGATGAAAGTGCCAGCAAATTACTTATTATATATAGTAAATTGGAGTAATAATAGCGACAATCATTTATTGGCGGCTAAACTGTTTGTATCAAATAAGCTTCCCCGGGATGCGCTTTGGCTCCAGACTTCGGTCTTTCCAAGACCTTGCTTAGCTCGGGCTTTAGCGACATCAAAGGAACGAAGGTTAGAGGCGACCGAAGGAAGCTCTTTAACTTTAAATACGGGCGTGGCGGCCTAATACAAGGAGCAAGAGTCCTTTTCCCCATCCTCTTCTAACTTCACCACTAACTAGTTAAATGAAAAAGCGCGATTTCACACGATTCTTATCTTATTTTCTTACTTTCCATTCCAACGGGTAAAGAGGGCTTTAGCGGCTGCTTTGGTAGCTGTAGCTAGGTTTCTACATACGGTAGCTCCGCTGAGTTAGATATGGTTGACTGAAAGTCGAGTGATACGTGGAGGAAAGCAGTGTGATCGAATGACAAGGAGAGGTGCGAAGCGATGACTTAATCACATCCATTGAGAAAGTTCCACTGTGCTAAGTCCCGGGATAATTTGTTGAAAGCTTCAATCCCTGTAATTGAGCTCTTTTGCCCTTTTTTTTCTTTGTTTGAGAGTACAGACGGAAATCAGGTGGAACTAGCACGTTCTGGAGAGTGAGACTGAACTCTCTTTCGAGAAGACAAAAATCTCCATGCCTACGAGGAGAGAGGGTCTTTTTTTAGTAAGGGAGATACCTTCTGTCTCCTGGTGAAAGGCCAAGGAGGATCGGATACTTTTCTTTTGATAAAACCCTATGGCACGGCCGAAGATAGAAGTTATTATTCTTTCCCCGCCCACTTTTTTGTTCGTAACGAGGGAGAGATAGAATGGAGTTATGAAATCTCTTTATTCTTGCGTTGAGTTAAGAGCGGATTTCGCCGAGGTAAGTGATTCTTATAAATGCGAGTTTACAAATCAGGAACAGGATGAGGCGGTAGTCCTTTCCGCTCAGTCCTTCCTGCTGCAGTTAAGTGTGCTTTTATCAGTCAGTCCTTACCGAAGTCCTGTCTGCAGTAGTTGGCCTTGACACCTTAAGATCAAGGAACCCCCGAACACGGAAACGAGGCACCAGCAGCCCTTTCATTACTTGGGCGTGTAGGTTAGCCTGAAAAAGCTCCATGCTATGCTGCCCCGAAGACCCCTATTCTTGGTACTCATTCTTCACTTCAAGCCTGCTAGAGATAATGCATCAAAAGAAGTTTCTCGGCTAATCTAATAAGCCATTAAAGCCCCTCAGAATTCTTCTTCTTATCAGATCCGCGCAACGGCTTCAAGAAAGATTGTGCATCGGCCTGGAAAACCAAGCATCCAGGGCAAGAGGTATTCTTTCACCTGCCAGGCAAGCTGCGATCACACTAGAGGTTCCCGAAAACATTGGATTCTTTATCCAAACTGGAACTATCTTGGAAGGAAGCCTGCAGGCTTCTTAACTTAGACACGGGTGCACTTATCGAACAAGAGGGTTATTCTCTTGGAGCGGAGAAAAACTGCGCTTGCTTCATTTCCTTACTTTTTCCTTGCCTTGTTTACGTACTGTAAAACGTCTTCTTCATTCTATCTCAGTACGTCCCCAACGGAAGCAGTCACATTCAGCGAACCTCAAACGTATGGAGCTGGTACCATAGGCACTTCGTCGGCTTGCTCTCCTCCTCTAAAGGGTTGCTTCCGTTCGGCGTTCGGAACATGGCACTATTGGTTTAGAACTAGAAGGAGAGCTGTGCTGGCGGCATTTTCCATACACAGCACCTAGTGCCCGCCTGTAACGTCCTCTCCGGATGCATCTACTTTTCCTAGTAGACGTCTAATCCCATGTGCTGCTTACCGATCCTGTAGATCGATAACGACTATCGGCTTAGTACTGGAACGCAGTAGCTAAACAGGTAGCCTGGTTCATCCCTTTCACTAACTTGGGCCCCAGAAGAGTGGCTACCACCAGGAGCGGGCTGCCGAGCCGCCGAACATAACCACGCATGCGCGTAAGCAGAGGTTTCCGATTCAGCTAGCTACTTAGGATGAATCACACAGAGGCGATATCGAACGCTATTTATGATAGATAAATGACCCACAGGCTATTATTTATAATATATATATTATAAATATATTAACTTATTTTGAGACCGTGTATAGGTTGACCATCGAATGGAAGGAGACATACCGCCCGTCTTTTTATCTCATAGCATTCTATTGCCGATATCGACTTGTCTTTTTCTTCTACTAAAAGCCGCTCCCTCGGTTCACGTCAAAGCCCGGAGTGGATTCTTCTCCGCCGTATAGCTTCCGTCCTACAGCGGTCTTTTCCCTTTCATTTTCTCTTCCAGTTGGTTGTACCCTTTACACTCCCTTAAGAGTTACTGTCATCTGGATGAAGAGTAAGAGGTTTATGTACTACTAATCGGCTCCTTTCCTCTTTCCATCGACAGGTAGGGTTGCCCACGCTAACCCCTCTTGATCATTGTAGGCCTAAGACTTACCTCTACTGGTGCTTCAAAAGGTTCGATGTAATTGACGTCGTAGTTTGGTGACCCGCCGCTTCGGATCCAGCTCCGGACCTTACTGCTGGCTTTTCGCTCTTGCTTTAGCTCGATGGAATAAACGAAAATCTGCTCCAGTCTTTTTCTTTTTTGTCGTGTCTTATGCTGCCGCGATGGGCTTTCTCCGGGCTTTGACGTGAACCGAGGGAGGCATAGGATTAGAGTGAATAAGGAAGCATTCAGTACAGGAGAGAAGTGCCTTACTCGACACCTCCATTTGAGGAGAAGTTTGCAGACATTTGGGAAAGGTGCAATTCAGAAGTTACAAGATCCGCTCTTACTGATTCAAGTCTTGGAGGAAGGGCTGCTACTAGAAGAGAGGGGTTCAACCCCTCAGCATCTTACCTGGAAATTTCCTTTTTAATAGAACCGCAAAGTCCTTATAAAAAAAAGGCCGACGTCCCATCAGGCAACCTCCTCTTTCTTGTTTGATTCCGTGCACGAGACGAGTAAGTAAAGTACCCAAAAATCGTAGAGAAGCTAGTACCACTAAGATGGCGGGGAAAGCTGCCTTATGTAGTTACCTGCTCTTTCATCGAGATTAGCGAATTACGGGATAAGATCTAATAGAATCTGGTTCGAGGAGCCGTTTCAATCTCTGTTGCTTTTGTGCCAACCCGGAAGGAAGTGTGCACAGAAGGGATTGTTACCAAGTACAGAGTGAGACTGGCATCTTCTAATGGAGAGAACTCTCAGGTATAGGCACTTGAAAGGGATAGATCATTCCTAAAAGAAATCTGTATCGTATATACCACTACCCCCGGGGAAGGTAAAGAAACTTCTTTCTACTTAAAATATCCATACTTTTCTAACTAAGTCAATTTAAAATGACATCGGCTAGTGAGCAAACGAGCTTCGGAATTGGATCAAAGCCAAGGGAAGGCTGTTTTTGTTTGGATTACTGTCTTAAACAAACCTGAAAGCAGCTACACCTCTTCCGGTAGGTCTAGTTCTCCCATTCTCTGATATCTTTCATTTTACTGGGATTTCTCCCGCCGGAAACCCAAAGGAAATCAACCAGAAGCACGAAAGCAAGCCATCCAGCCAGCAACAAAGCAACCAACGGCTGACAAGATGAACGCAAAGGGTAGACCCAGTGCAGTGGGCTGACTACTATAGCTGGTACTCCTACAAGGCTGTTTGCCTGTTTGCTGCCTCTATTTCTTTATCATAGGGGCCTTCGTCAGGTAGGGGAACTTGAGAGATGAATGGCATTGTTCGCTTGGGAATGGGATGAGATTGGACCTGCTGTCTTTCACATGAAGGTTTATGGAAGGTATGGTCTTTATGTTGGCATGGATCGGATCCGCTTTTCGGATATGGTTAGTTTCAGATCTATCTCTTGTAGGGTTAGCTCCCCGTTAAGCGACTAAGGTAGTGCTCACTATCTTCGCAAGTTAGCAGGAACCATTTCGCATAGCCGATCTGGTGTCGCTGCTTGAAAGCTTTCCTAACTTTATTCATGTAGCTATTAGAATAGGTAGCTCAGCAGATGAATGACTTTTATCAGTATCAGTCTATTGCTTTGAGGGATTTTCACTAGTAGCTAAAGGAAAGGAACTGGCTTGACCGATTGAGGGACGAATCGAATACTCGACACTCCTTCCCTCCCTACTCCGAAACAACTGACCGGCTGAAGGAAATGGATCACTCGTAGGACCGAATGTAAGGTGGAAAGCTGATGGACCACTAGACGGATTGCTTACCGAATCCAAAGCATTGAACCTTAGCAGCAGACAAAAACGCAACTGTAATGGTGCCCGAAAGAACCTCACCACAAGATTCACTTTGACATCGCTCCTGCTACAGCAATTATGAAAGGCATTTCACCACCTGAAGGAAAGAAGAAAGGCCGGCTTCCCTATTATACGAGGATTGATTCCCAGACACACCTTCCACTACTAGACGGAAGACAAAGAAGAAAGCAAAGTCAACCTAAATGAAAGGCTTCGGGGATGGCGCTAGACCTGCAACCGCATTCACTCGATCTACGACTTCGAAGACATCAACTGAGGGAAGAACGAAAACACCTTATTTGACTGAGGAGTTAAAGAGTCTCAAGACTAAGCCAATGCTCCTTCCACGACTAAGACACAGACGAACCGGGCCACTAGGGGTTCTTACACGAGAATTGATTCCCTTTCGGCCGACTAGTTGCATTAGTCAAACCTACACGCTACCTCTCCGCTTCCTCATGGAAGAAAAGAAGGAATAGCAAACAAATTAGATTAGGCAATTACCGATTCGACTGCTTGAACTGCTAATAGAAGGCTTGCACGAGGAGAGAGCTAGACGGACTAGGGGAATGTGGCAAAGGCTGCTTCATCAAGGAAGCGATAAAAGGAAGAAATCCTTGATGAGGGGCAAAGACCGGGCCCTCGCTTCAACGAATATGCGGAGGGATAAGTTAGCCTACGGGGTTACCTGCGGGACTCTTAGAGGATTTCTGCCCGGCGGGGCCGGTTACACTGAGACACTACTTCGAATCCTTACGGGATGAAGAGCTAACGGAATGATTACCGAATCGACTGATATACGTAATGCAAAGCGGGCAGAGAAGCTTAGACCGCTGAAGGAACTTTCTTATAGAGTGGGGAAGAAAGTCAACTTAATCCACTCCCTATACGAAAGAAATGAAAGAATGCGGGAAAGAGATCAAAGAGTAGTCAAATCAACTTAAAGGAGGTTAATGTGCCAGGCAAGAAGCCGCTTACCAAACAAGAAGAAGATCGATAAGGGTTCACCCAACGGAAACCCGCGCTACAACCCAACCAGAAGAATCCATTACAAGACTTCCAAGACTAGCCGGAAACCCATACTCTCGCTTAGACGGGCATACGGAAAAAACTACCATACATACGTAATGGAGTACTTTTCAGACAACAATCTTTCCCACTTTGACTGATAGCCCTAAAGGATTAGGCCAGGACTCATACGATTACAAGGAGTAGGATGCTTGAAAGGCTGGCTGATGTGCTTTTCCCCAAAGATGGAATATTCCTTGGGGGCCCAAGAGAACGGAAAGATGGAAAGAATCAAAAGATGGGGATGAATGCAATACGGAGAGAGGTAGAAAGGCAAGCCCCTGCATTTCTAGGCGGGGCCTCTCTGATGCCTACACTTCCCCTTAGGGAAAGGGGGAGAGGATGATTGGTAGGTCCGCTTACAACAAAGCCACATACCTAATGGAACAAGTCAAGCTAGAAGGAAAGCACTTTTAGATCGGTCGTGAACCAGAAAGAATGAGCCGCTTCAATACCAAAAGGAAGAAATCAGCACTTGAGGCTATCGGTCCACGAATCATATTTTATTTCATCCCAAGCCAGCAACTGAGAAAACAGCGGATATTGGTGCTACTGTCGCAAACCCATAACATTGAAGGGTGGCGGTGATAAAGAGGGGTCATGCATTTACAGAATTCCTCATTGGTCTCGCAGCGCAAAAACAACTGGGAATTTTACTTCAAAGGCCTTCTGGGATATTGAATGATAAAAATATTTCTATTTTCTCTGCAAGCCCTAATGCCGCTGCAACAGAATTGAGTTGAAAGCTAACCGTCCCACCTTAGAAAGGCCTCGCTCCACGCTTTCTTTTGAGTCAACTCTATCCATTCTTGTTTCAAGCTAAAAGCTTGACTTCTTCAACTCGAGTTCGCCACAGAACCCATCTCTGGAACTGGAACCGAAGTCAAGGCCCTAGTGTGGGTCAGGGGAGACCCAGAAAGCCACATCCGATCTTGAGGCAAAGGAAGTGAAGATCTGAGATTGCATTACACGATCTAAAAGAGCGAAAGTACAAGCCTAGGAAGAGTGGTCGAGATGATTGTTTGTTAGTTCTAAGAGGCTTCCAGGCCGTCAATAGAGGTAGTCGTACGAATCCATATCTTTTTCCTGTCTGCTTACATATAGTCAGTAGCATAGGGCAAATCTATTCATTTGTACTCGTCTACTAATGCCGGTCGGATTAGCTACATCGGATTGACTACTACCCTAGGAAGGAGGATTATAGGACCAGTTGGAACGGCTTCTTCTCTTTCTACCTACACATCTCAGAGCTCATACACCTGCGCATCTCACTAGCGTATCTCCTCTCTGTCTCGTAAGCATTTAGAAAAAACCCATCACTAACCTACTAAAAAACATCAGTACAAGACGGCAGTCATTGATGGAATTGGATAGCGGGCCTTTCCTTACAGCAGGATAGGAGGCCTATACTGCTTCGGTCGCTGCGGGCTTACGAATTCCTTTCACTTCGTTCGACGCGACTACGTACCTTTCACTTCGTTCAAGCTCAATTCACATCGACCCTTTGTTAATGTTAACCTGAATCGGCCATTGTCTTTTCGGATTTCCCTCACCCGGGTGGGACTTCTACTAGAGCGACCCTCATAAGACATACCCACTTCTCCTGAAATAAAAAGCACACCAACTCTATGAAGAATTCCTGGCCTTGTTACAACAATACGCTTAGCTTCAAATACCCGATTAATGCTGAATTGGGCTGGGCCAAAGACTAAACCAAACGTTTGCGCCCTACGATAGCAACTGTGAAGCTTACTATTGCATAAGAGAGAGCTCTTTCTTTAGCACTGGCTTTTTTTCTTGTATGAGGACTCTTTACGCACTGAGACTTTCCTCGAAAAAAGCGGCTTCTACTTTCTTTTATCGTAGATAGCTAATATGAGTAGGAAATATTTCAAAGAAATTTATTGAATTTTCCAATAAATAGTTTTAAGCTAATTGATTTAGTACGTTTAGCTTGGAACTATTAAACTTTACCCGATGACCTAAGAAAAAACCAGTCTTACCTTAAAATTTATTCTCTGATATCTATATCTGTCTTTTGCCTTAACCACATCAAAGAGGAATTGAACCTCTTCTAGTTTTTTGAAGACTAGAATTTGATGTCCTAACCCTCCCTCCCCCTTTGCTGAAAGCACTTCCTATAGCGAACCAGGCAAGGAACATCACGAGTAGGCTGGTACCAATTTCTCCACATCAGCAGCAACCGGAGACGAGTTTGAGTTTATCAGCACACCCCCCGTAGTCGGTTCTCTCGGAAAAAGTTGGGTAGAAACTGAGCTTGTAGAAACGTTGAGGCTGGCCTAATCCTTTAGGGCTATGGGAAGAATGGTGTCTCAGAAAGTTGTTGAATGCCTCAACTTTGGATGATGACTAGCTAGGATTAGGATCAAAACACCATTTAAGGCACATTTTAACCTAATTAACTGAAGCAGATGCAGGATCCGAAGTCTTCGACTCAGGCTCAGACGAACCGAGAGTCCTGTCTATCCTTAGTCACAGCGAAAGCCTTATACTTTTTAGCTATACCTCCGCCCATAAAAACTTAACTTTTTGATCTCCAAACCACCCACTATCGGATGGACTTATTGCTAAGTTTCGTAGTGAAATTCCACTTACTTAATTATAGCTATTATGGAGGAACCCCTTAAATCAGTTAAACCTCACTCAATTCTAAGCTCGAAATCTTGACCCGATCTGGAAATGCTTATCTTATATGGCACCATAGG